>NC_135554.1:2845000-3010000 GCF_964340395.1 Glandiceps talaboti
CTTAAAAAAAAAAAAAAATTATATTCCATTTTGTGACTCAACAGTGTTCGTTTTACTGTTTATTTTCTTACTGGGTTTGCAAACAAGATGTTTTAAGTCATGTTATAAAACTTTAGGAAAGTCGGTTCTCATATTTCAAATGTTGCACTAACAATTAAACATTTTAATCCTGCAACTTAGGTACTTGGGGATGAACCGCTGGCAGATTGCTGCCAATTGCTGGCCCTTAGATCTGTAACACACATTGTTGACTTCACATGCCGCTCATATGGAAATTTGCCATTCAATTTTCATAAACTTCAAATACACAGAGCTAAAAAATACCTAGTGAATCAATGCATGAAAAAATAATAGCTTGGTGGAAGCAATTTTGTTTTTACAAAAATGTCAAATTTGGTCAAGCTTTTGGAAAAAAATCGGTGAAAATTCCGGCGAGCGTTACCTGTAAATGTACAATGTATTTGGCGTACACCCTGAACTGTGACCTAGACACATTCAAAACAACATACTCTATCGATGTTTGATAGAAAATAGGTGAATTTCCCAATTAATTATATGGAAAAACTGAAAATGTTCCATTTTTGAGTCCAAATGTTGTTACATGTATTTTCAAGTCCCAGGTGAAATCATGTAAATTTGTAACGAATGATCCGATTGGAAAACGAGGACCAAACATCGATAGGTCAGAGTCTGAAGAATTACCATAGAACTACATTACCATCCGGGTACATTTGTACTTCCTGCTAACAAAGGATTTGTCTGAATGTGGAAAAATCTTGCTGAATGAAGCCGAAGATGACATATTTTAATAAATATTCATGAAAGGTTACGAGTGGCGCGATGATAATGGAGTAGAATGCGGAAGTAGTCTCTGTATAACGAATCGCCGTGATAGTGCATGAGTTGTGACATCGTGGGAATTTTAAAAGATTTGTGCAGTAAATAAGATTTTTTTTGTTGGGAATGACAAGTCTTGTGTATATTTGGGTAAGGATCAGGAACATTGGACTATCTGTTCCTCCTCTGTGACTGTCAATGACTGTGGTAGGCATGCTGACAAACAGACTGACATGTGCAAATAAAAAGTTCAAAGTCCCAAATACTTTGTGCTGTGTCAGATTACGTTGGAAGTAGTTGAGACGACAGTTGATGAGACAGTCTTCTCAAAACCAATTGGTGAGAGACCATCAAGTAGTCATACAAATAGCAGTATGGTTATGTATATAGCAGTATGGAAATATCCATCCTACAACCTTCCCAGACCCTGACTTACAATGTACATAGGGGCTTCACTAAATCCTGTAAAAGGCATAGCAATGTCAACACAGGATGAGGAAAGGTTTCAAAGTCTCAAAACATTGATACAACTTTTTCTGGCAAGGAACCATTTTCCAGCAATAGAGTTTCTTCGATTACTTGGCTTGATGGCATCATGCACTCAACTGATCCCTCATGCCAAATTGTCGTTGGTCATTTAGTTTTGAAAGCTCCAAACTTTGGAACAATTTACTTTCTCACCTTATCAGTGTTATGAACTTAACTTGTTTCAAAAAAATTGTTACATTTATACTTATTTGAATCTCTTTAACCTTTTACATTGTCTGTGATTGTGTCGTATTTTCTCTTTTACACTTCTGTTTCTTTATCATCATACTTTTCATTGTTTTTCAATATTTATTTGTGTTACCTTGTTTTGTTGTATTGTATACATTTACTTTAGGGCTCCTGGAAAGATTAGGCTGGACCTAACAAGGTCACCCATTTTCTTATGAAATAAAAGTCATTACATTATGTCACCTGTCACCAATCTCGCATTCTGAGTAGTCGCGAGCCCTGCAGATATGAAGGTGTATTTTTCACCAACAGCGGTATTTTTGCTTGTTGTATCACATGATCACTGCACTTCCCCCTTGTAAACAAACATAGCAGACAACTAGAAATCCAGCTATAACCAGCATTTCCAATACCAAATTTGTTGTCAACCAAACAAAATATCACCGTTGTATACATTGTAACAAGTCTTAACTGTAATTTTCATGTCACAGGGAAATAGTCAAAAATTCTACACAGGACGGCAAAAGTCCAGTGACGGTCGTCACGTGATCATAAACATGAATTCCTAAATTTGTGAAGGATATCAAAATTACACAATGTACCGCCACAGAGAGTGCAATTTTTGCTTAACTACATGTAGAACAACAAAGTATGTCACAAACATTTTTGTACATTTAATGGAATACAGTACGCAAAAAACAAAGACGTATTCATTTTTCAGCTGAAGGTTATAAGTTTGAATATATCACTGAGTGATATGCAAATAGTAAACATTACGTCATACTACTAAACACGCACTCTAAGTTAAGGCTGACATGTAAACAACTGCATTGCAGTTATCGGTGATACTACGCTCAACAGTATAACGCGGAAGTGATTTTTATTTTAAAATGAAACAGCATTTTTAGACATTCAAAAATGAATTCGTAGTCGCAGGTGACATATAAGTATGATATTTGCCAAATACCGTTCCATATCTTGCTGTGAGAGGTAATTTTTCCAGTAATAATGGAGAGTCGGAGGTGAGCCGTTACAGCGGTAAAAATGACCTCGATATGTAATGGTATTTGACAAATAACATATACTTATTATTATTTCATATAGGGTCAACATTGTAAACAACTGAGTATTCTGTATGATTCTTTGTTACTAGCTTTTGAACATATTGCAGAGAGAGAGAGAGAGAGAGAGAGAGAGCGAGAGAGAGAGAGAGAGAGAGAGAGAGAGAGAGAGAGAGAGAGAGAGAGAGAGAGAGAGAGAGAGAGAGAGAGAGAGAGAGAGAGAGAGAGAGAGAGGGAGGGAGGGAGGGAGGGAGGGAGGGAGGGAGGGAGGGAGGGAGGGAGGGAGGGGGCATACTGCATAACAAGTACTTCACAAGGTAAACTACATATTTAGTATTCTAAATCTGTATACACTTTAACTCATAATACATTGTACCTTAAAAATACAGATTACTGGTATTGTCCAATCTAGAACTACACGTGTGTAATATATTTATCTATGAACACTTATACTTGATAATGTTTGTCACCCTTTTCTTTCAGGTCTAACAGCAAGTATATATGCTTATCTGCTTCAATATGGCAAACTGACTCCAGCTCAAGGTTTAATACAAGGAGCTAGTATTACACTAACAATGGGTAGGTGTTACATTGTACTTGTTGGGAATAACATCTTTTCCAGACATAGTCTCTAATAGTAATGTTATTATAGAAAGATGAGATCTTACAGATCAGTTGATTTCTGTTCTGTTTAAAACTGGTATATACCATGATACCTAGACATTTTTACCAATAATTTTTATACATTTTTAGGAGATCAATTTTTACAGTGTTAGACTTGTTTTAGTCTACTGATAGCACACTTGGAAATTTACTTCACTCTAAATCACTAAAGGCGATAATTCGTTATTTAGTCCACTTTCACACTTGATTTTTGAAACGATGGACCCAGCATAACATTCCATTGAAAAAAATGAACCCAGTGTAACATCACCTCCATAATGGTATTGCGTCTTTCATGACCCATGACCTTGGAAGACGTTTTTTGTTCATTGCACATGTACAATACATGAAATGGTCACACAACTCCTGTCTAATGCAGTATGATATTACTTACAAGCTTCAATTGTGTCATAAAGACAGATTTCTTGCATGAATGTTACAAAAATCATATAAAATGACTCAAAAGGAAGTGATAGCTGATCATTTAAATAATTTAAATGTTGAAATGTTTGAATGTAAGTTTGTTGGTGTGGACACAAGTTACAGAAGATGTCACCGTGTAATGTACATTGTACTCCAAGGTCAACCAAGAAGGTCTTAATTTGTACATATGCATACATGGCATGTTATGATGTTTACAGCATTACTTTCTACAGTAAATCCCAAAGGAGTACTGTGAGTTCTAGGAATGTTTACAAGTTGTTTTGATTATTTTGACAAGTTCACAGTGAAGAATAATCTTTCATAGAAAGTAATGATTTTCAATCAATGACGTAAAAAAATGATAATTCCTCTATTACACTGATGACAATCACCCAAGTGTTTCTAGTGCTACACACTGATGACAATCACCCAGGTGTTTCCAAGGCCACACACTGATGACAATCACCCAGGTGTTTCCAGTGCCACACACTGATGACAATCACCCAGGTGTTTCCAAAAGTTACATACTAAAATTCAAATTGGATAACTTGAAAAGATTGCAAAGGATGTCAATGCCAATTTTTTTAGTATGAATGTAAGTACTCATGGAATCATACAATAGTTCATGGCAAAGTTACAAAGTGAATGTAATAATTTTTATTATAATAATAATCATTTATTGCACCTCCAGAGGCATATAATGTTTGGGAACATGGTTGAACATTTGTTTTAAAAAAATGAACAATAGCAATAAAAAGCAAGCTGATATTCATTTGTTCAAAGATGAAATTAACAAATCTATATATGACTATTTTTTTAACATGATTGCACTCAATTTGGGTATCATAGGTTTGGATGGTAGGACCATACTTATTGAATGTGAATGTGAATAACCACCGTGCCACACTGACATACTATAATAGGCAACTGTACAAACAAATTGGGCATTTAATTTTCAAAGTTACCTGCCCATTGGGCAGGTGGGCAAAGAATTAATTTCGAGGCCTGATACGTACCTGACACAGACTACCATAGTACCAGTATAGGGTTGGCTTAATTTTAATGACTGAAAATGTATAAATTAATGTTGATTTTTATTGTTTAATACAATATGATTTTCTGTAAAATAAGCCATCAGAAACTACCGTTTGTCATATACTTCAGGGAAGTTGTCGGACCGGCCTGCTGCCTTCACACAACATAATTTCACAATTTGACTTTTTTGTTATTGTTCAGACAGTTTGACATGATGGTTGATAGCTTCACATCAAATTTGGAACATATCCTGAGAAAATATTCACAAATACACTCAAAATTTATTGAAAAACGGAAGATACTCAACAGTAGTGTAGCAGGGTCACACTCTGTTCTGCGGTCAAACTGTATCACATGACTGGTATCCTTGCCCCCTGATCAGACACAACTCTCCACACCACTAGTTTGGTTTTACAACTTTGGTTTCCTTGTTTTGAATAGCTTTCATCAAGCCCTTGCCTTTCATAACATGACAATAAAGAAGGCGCAGGGGCTGGCCAAATATTATCATAGTAGTCTTTTAAGTTTTAGTGGAAAATTTTACGTGAACACACGTAGTTTACCTTTCAAGTAAATTAAATATAACTGGAGTATGTAAGATCCTCCTCTGTAGTCCAAAAAGTCCTTGGCCTAGAGAGCCTTTTGTATGACAAGTCTATTGCATCTTAAGGTTTAATCATAGTTGATGGAAGTATTTTGTATTAAGTATTTTCTGTTAACTACCCAAGTAAAATTAATAGCAAAATTCATCTTGTGCCATTTTTGATGAAGCATGAATAAATTAATTAGTTAAAATGAGTGGGGAAGAAGCAGTGTACTGGTAATAGTAAACAATTTTGACAATGTGATGGGATATCAATTTGAAAGCAAAGCTTTTGTGGAAATAATGATAATAATGAGACAAAAGATATCCATAGTGTACAATTAGTTAGATATTGTGTTTGTGTTTTGTTATTGTAAGCTGCTGTAGGAGCAGTGTTTGGGGCTACTACATGTGCTGTTACTGCAGCTAGAGGAAAAGAAAGGAGAATGAACTACTTCATTGGTGGATGTGCAAGTGGAGCAGTATTTGGTGTGAGAAGTAAGTACAACAGCAAGTATTCATTCACTTGTCTATGAATCCATGTTGTTATCTTTGTAATATGCATCATCATTTCACTGTTGCTAAGGGTGTGGTTTTCAATAAATAATTGCAGAATAACACCTAGAAACATCCCACCAAGGTTCAACCCATTCACCATGCAGTTTCCAGATATAGGTTTTTAGTCCCCGCGGACAAAGTCTGGAACGAGGACTTATGGATTGGGTTCCGTCTGTCCGTCCGTCCGTCTGTCCGTCCGCAGCTGTTTCTTGGAGATGCCTGGACCGATTTTTTTCAAACTTGGTACAGGGGCAACATACTATGGCATACATATGCACGTCAATTTGTTTTATGATACGATCCAATATGGCCGCCTAGCAACCATTTTGTTTGCGAATTTTCCCTGTCTAAAGCCATAACTCAGACATGCTTTAACAGATCTCATTCAAAGTTGGTATTAGGACAGTGTTCTATGACAGACATGTGCATATTCACTGTTGTCATGATACGATCCAATATGGCCGCCTAGCAGCCATTTTGTTTGTGAATTTTCATGTCCAAAGCCATAACTCAGACATGCTTGAACAGATCTCATTCAAAGTTGGTATTAGGACAGTGTTCTATGACATACATGTGCATATCCATTTTCATTGTGATACGATCCAATATGGCTGCCTGGTAGCCATTTTGTTTGTGAATTTTCATGTCCAAAGCCATAACTCAGACATGCTTGAACAGATCTCATTCAAAGTTGGTATTAAGACAGTGTTCTATGACATACATGTGCATATCCATTTTCTTTGTGATACGATCCAATATGCCTGCCTGGCAGCTATTTTGTTTGCGAATTTTCCATGTCCAAAGCCATAACTCAGACTCCATTTTCATCGTGATATGATCCCCCATACCCAACCAATCCTTTATTGTTGGAGGCATATTCCATGTCCAACAAGCACACACAACATATCTAAGTCTGTTTGTTTTAGGTTCACAAATGTTATGGCGTTATCAGAGTAGTGATAATTCCTTAAAACCCAATTATAGCGGGGACTATGTCATTCTCAATGACTTGTTGATCAAAAATTGATATTTTAAAACCTAATTTGCATATGGTATCAGCACGTTGTGAATACTTCATCTATACACATACCAAGATGCATCCCCATTAAATTTCAACCCAATCTGCTTGGTAGCTAGTATAGAGGTTTGAGAATACAGCTACATGTAGTATAGAGGTTTGAGAATACAGCTACATGTAGTATAGAGGTTTGAGAATACAGCTAGTATAGAGGTTTGAGAATACAGCTAGTATAGAGGTTTGAGAATACAGCTACATGTAGTATAGAGGTTTGAGAATACAGCTAGTATAGAGGTTTGAGAATACAGCTAGTATAGAGATTTGAGAATACAGCTACATGTAGTATAGAGGTTTGAGAATACAGCTAGTATAGAGGTTTGAGAATACAGCTAGTATAGAGATTTGAGAATACAGCTACATGTAGTATAGAGGTTTGAGAATACAGCTAGTATAGAGGTTTGAGAATACAGCTAGTATAGAGATTTGAGAATACAGCTACATGTAGTATAGAGGTTTGAGAATACAGCTAGTATAGAGGTTTGAGAATACAGCTAGTATAGAGATTTGAGAATACAGCTACATGTTGTATAGATGTTTGAGAATACAGCTAGTACAGAGGTTTTAGAATACAGCTAGTATAGAGGTTTGAGAATACAGCTACATGTAGTATAGAGGTTTGAGAATACAGCTACATGTAGTATAGAGGTTTGAGAATACAGCTAGTATAGAGGTTTGAGAATACAGCTACATTTTGTAGTATAGAGGTTTGAGAATACAGCTAGTATAGAGGTTTGAGAATACAGTTACATGTAGTATAGAGGTTTGAGAATACAGCTAGTATAGAGGTTTGAGAATACAGCTACATGTAGTATAGAGGTTTGAGAATACAGCTAGTATAGAGGTTTGAGAATACAGCTAGTATAGAGGTTTGAGAATACAGCTACATGTAGTATAGAGGTTTGAGAATACAGCTAGTATAGGGGTTTGAGAATACAGCTAGTATAGGGGTTTGAGAATACAGCTAGTATAGAGGTTTGAGAATACAGCCAGATGTAGTATAGAGGTTTGAGAATACAGCTAGTATAGAGGTTTGAGAATACAGCTAGTATAGAGGTTTGAGAATACAGCTAGTATAGAGGTTTGAGAATACAGCTAGTATAGAGGTTTGAGAATACAGCTAGTATAGGGGTTTGAGAATACAGCTAGTATAGAGGTTTGAGAATACAGCTAGTATAGAGCAGTGTTCTCCCTAGGATTTGTTGATAGGATATTGGCTCATGAGCATAAATTAGCATAAATTTATGTAACAAAATAATTATATTCCTGAGTAACTTAATGATAAAATCAAAGTACATCATAATATCAAACAAGTAGTACATGTACATGTGGCCAAAGGAATGTTGAAGGCCAATTTATTACTTCAAAATATTAGCACCAATAAGAAACTCATAACAGTTTTTTAAGGTAGCGGTAAAGGCTAGGGCGTCAGTTGAATTTGCATATAAAAACTTCATAAAAACCTTGAAGCAGTCACTAGAAACTATTTTTCACACGCAAAAAAAAATCCATTCATAGTTAGAGGCACTACACACGCATTAAATATTCCAACATTGGAGAGTTTTCTATGTAGCTAGGGGGTTTGATACGCCCTCTACGAGGGAAATGGGGAATACATCCACGCCTATAGTAAAGTCCTTCAAACGATGGTGTAAACTGTAATAATAATCTGACAGCATTTCGGAACACCACTCTAAAACAATTTGCAAATGAAACTCATCGGATATAAAAAGAAAAACTTACTCGCTGCGTAATACTAACGTGTCACGTTGCACAATTACTAGCCCAAATCTTGGAGTCCAAAGGTTACGTGTTTACGCATTCAAATTTCAATGATTTATATTTAGGTTGCTTTGATCATAACACAAATTTGAAAACGCGAAAATTGTTTTTAACGGATGGCAAAATATTTCATCATGTGGGACACATTACTCAGTTTTTGACAGTATTAGGTAAATTGACAGCAAACTAAATTCACAATTGCAAGTCAAAACTACATGTACGGGAGTCACTCAAAGTACGGTACTTCCGGTGACCTTGCACTGTACAAGTACGCGATTTCTTGTGTTCAAGATCTTTCAATGATTTTCTATCCACACCCCTTGAATGTATGAACGGCTAAAGCTCTTTGATGATGAATATTAAACTTGTCCTATTTATAAAATCCATCTGTATTTACCAAAAACAATTGGCATAGACTCGTCAACATACATACAATCACACGACATGTGCTTCCACGTGTACTCCTCCCCGATCGGGCCGGCCTTCGGGTACAGCGACTTGCTCCAAAGTCGAGCGTACTCTACTACTACGTGGTAGCGATATACCAATCAAGTCTAGTTTTTGTCTAGCGACAAATTTGTTTGTCAATGACGTCTGTCGATATCAATATTATTTAAACTATCGTGAACAATTCAAGACGTTTTTATCGTGTTATTCTGAGTGAAATGAATGTCAACAGCAATTTACGGAGAGGCTGAGATACGTATATGGTATATGTGGACAGTGGCACGTACGTCATGTCAGCAAAGACACGACTACCAAAAACTAACTAATTTGACAGAAGACATGTTTATTTGTACAAAACTGTCTAATCAAAATCATGCTTTTACTATGTGTATTGAACTGAGTTTGATGTCACACATACTGGGTGTTAGAGTTTCTCTTTCACTTCAAGTTCCAGAGCTTGTTGTTGGTACATGGTGTTGCATGTAGCTCTCTGACGGAGGTATCAGTCCTCGATGACTTTTCCTTATTTTTCTCAGATGCTAAAACTCAGACAGAGCCTTCATGCTTGTTCTTACATGTACCTTCTCTATGTTACTTACTTACTGAGCAAACCATTTTGATATTGAATGGCGAATCTCGGCAAAATAACGATTTCTTTGAGCATTTAGTGTAAGCGTAGCATGTGGTATACGTTACTAAAGAACTCGCTAGTGAAAGGACTCTACGCATGCGCAGTGTAGTGTCTATTGTTTACGACCCCTTAGCCTAGTTAGATAGTATCACATTCTGGTAGACGTTTGACACGTGTCTTGCTTGAGTGCTTTTCTACACCATACAATCAAGGACACGCCATATTTATAATCTTTATGTTTACTAGGGGTCTTAACATGTCAGAATGCCAAACACACCAGCGAATTAGAGCAAAAGAGGTACTGTAAAAAATGCTAAAAATACACGAAAAACATCATTTTTCACCCTTTGTATCCCCTTTTCAAAGCTTTTGATCTACGTTGTTACTCATGACAATGGAATGAAACCTTTTTTGGTCGATAAAACGTGATTATAAAAAATTTCTCTCGGTGGTTTTTCGACGTAGCAGGTATACTTCGACAACAAGGTGTTGCCAAAGTAGCACTCATTTTTTACCGAAATTTACAGTTTTAAAAATTCATTAAAAAAACCGATGATAGATATAGACAAAAACCACCGAGAGAAGTTAGAAAATTTTATATGGAATATATAAATGCAAAGAAATGATTGAAAGATCATGTAGTTTCCAAGATCGAAATGAAAATATTCAAAAATATTTATTTTTCATATTTACTGGTGTCATATTTCATTAATCATAAAGAAACGCAAAATAATAATACTCCTAAAACAATCATATCAAGAAGGATGTTTGCTGCGAGTTTGGTTGCAATATCTTTATTCTGACATTTTTTATGATTTTTTTTACACAACAAAGAAATGGGAGAAAAATAGCCTTTACTGCTACCTTAAAGCAGTGTTATTGATTATTATTCTTAGGAAAGCTAATGTCCACAGATAAATTAGACTTTCACACAAAGTGTTTGTGTACAGCTATCGTCAGACATCGTGTTAGTCCGAAATTTCGTGATACACGAGACTTACTATACTTCCCTATGGAGGACTTCAAAAACTCGGGATAGTTTGTGACGTTATGGCCGCTATATTGGAAAATCCATGCTTTCAGCGTGAACATGAAACTGATAATCGGAGATAACATCGCCACTTTATCAAGAGGTACATTAGTCTATTCAACTCTTTTCATGACATTGAAGAATGCACATGGGAGTAAACCAACCAAGCTAATCGCTCTTGGGTTGAGACATACTTGGTGTTATCACTGTTACTCAGTCACTCATAGAAAATTAACTAGACACTGAATGCAAACTTCATGAATTTGTTGAACTTTTATAGTTTATAGCAAAATGGCACGGCATGCCAGTTTTGCCTTTGATTTATGGAAAGCTGTTGTACCGTAGTTTGAATCACACTACCATTAGCGGGTTACGCATGGTGATGAATTTACATCTATTGTCTATTGCTGTGATTATTGTACATGTACATGATGTATGTTTAGCAAGGGAGTATGTAAAGCAGGCGAGACATAGTCAAAATAAAGCCCATATCATGTATACAACTGTTGGTATGTTAAAATTTCTCACGGCATTCTTCAGTCGCATCCAATGCATGTATTTTTGGTCAATTGAAATCATAACGATTGGTTGATAAGGGAATAGTCTTTATTTGTTTACAACAATGTGGAAACAAGGGAGTAGAAACAATATGTTCGCCATTTGTAGGGATTATATTCCATATGCCAATACAATATCCTGGTAAAATGATAATAAACAACTTATCTGTTTATTGTATGGTTATAGTGGTTTGTTATTTATGGGACAATATGTTGAACCCAGGCATATTTACACATTTGAGAGTTGTTTCCATGACAATAGAGTGGTTTTTACTCAAGACTACCATTCAGACAATGGGAGAGGGCCAGTTGCTAATCTGTTTCTCACTTATGTACATTTTGAACATATATTAACATATATTAACATATATTTGCTGGAACATTTTTTGGCTGTTTTGTGCAGTTTAAAGTATCAGTACGTAATACTCCTGCATAGATATTACTCAGCTACCTACATACAACTCCTTTGGATTTTGCTGGACTAAGGCAAGGATAGTCCCAACCGCAGCACAATATTTCTGTAAAATATCAACTAAGCTCTTGATAATAGTTTTGTATGTTTCGGGTCCTCTGAAACAAGGGTGGCAAGTTCTTCTTCAGATGATTGCAAAACCTTGAATTTTCTGGAGGAGAAGGTCTGCAACTCACAACAGAGGAAGCCATGTCATGAAATACCATTGAGCGCATGCGCAATGACATTACAAGGCAATTGTTTTCGAACTATTGCCTCCATGAGTAGGGCAATAGTTTGAACATTATTTACCAGAAATGTCATTTCATGTGCAACAGCATTAAAATGAGTAATAACACATGACAACGTATTGACGAATCACAACACAGCAAATGCACAAGATATGTTAGAATTGTTTACGACTAATGTGCAATATCTGAACTGTCATCACAGTAGCCTTATACAGTCTGTTGTTATAGCATTTAGATCACCAACTGACTGGTCCATTATACATTTGTCTGACAGTAATTAGTATTTTAACATTACATATCATTAATACTTGACTACATGTATGTTTTGTTGACAGGTCACAGCTATGGTATGGGTGTTGGTATGTGTGTTTCTCTCGGTAGTATTGCTGCCATTTACAAACAGGGCTTGATGGCAAACTGGCCAAATCAGTTCACACTCGAAAAATGAACCAAATATAATTAACCTAGATTCAAGTGAAGTTTGTTTGTTTGTAAAGATTATATTATTGCTTCAAGAGATGGTATGGCAAACGTTTTAGGCTTTTCATTAGAGATTGGAGTTTTGACCAAGGAGTGCACATTGGTTTTCACCTCATGGATGTACATTGTCTAATGCCAGTGTATGTGTACACATAAAGTATTGTACTTGAAAGTAGCAGTATCTTGGTGCATTAGTACAGTGTAATAGGTATCCTGGTAACAATTCAATGTTTGTGAAATGTAATAGTGCACTCGCTCAATATCATACGTGAATGCAGAGATTTGAGATCAAAGATTCATTCTTGTATTTGTAATAAACCTTAGAAGATTAAGATGACAGAAAGCAATGATATCTTCTAAACATTTAATTAAATTTGGAGTGTTTGAGGATACTGTGTCCTCCCTAGAATAGAGAACACTTTGTGCAAGGTGCTTTCTTGGAACGACATGTGTACATACCTGAATACAGCACAACTTCCTGTGTGTGTGTGTGTGTATGTTTTATTGAATTGAGTTTAACTCATATAGGTGTGCATTCCTAGATATGTTATGTAAGATTTCAATGGATGCAGTTTGATTAAAAATTTCGCACTTTAAATCAGATTGTTGTATCTTATGTTTCTATTATGTTTCTGTCAGTTTGCTGTATGTCATGTTTCTATCAGATTGCTGTATGTCATGTTTCTATCAGATTGCTGTATGTCATGTTTCTATCAGATTAATGTATATTATGTTTCTGTCAGATTAATGTATATTATGTTTCTGTCAGTTTGCTGTATGTCATGTTTCTATCAGATTAATGTATGTGGTGTATCTATCAGATTGCTGTATGTCATGTTTCTATCAGATTAATGTATATTATGTTTCTGTCAGATTAATGTATATTATGTTTCTGTCAGTTTGCTGTATGTCATGTTTCTATCAGATTAATGTATGTGGTGTATCTATCAGATTGCTGTATGTCATGTTTCTATCAGATTAATGTATATTATGTTTCTGTCAGATTAATGTATATTATGTTTCTGTCAGTTTGCTGTATGTGGATTCTATCAGATTAATGTATATTATGTTTCTGTCAGATTAATGTATATTATGTTTCTGTCAGTTTGCTGTATGTCATGTTTCTATCAGATTAATGTATGTGGTGTATCTATCAGATTGCTGTATGTGGATTCTATCAGATTGCTATATGTGGTGTATCTATCAGATTGCTGTATGTGGATTCTATCAGATTAATGTATGTGGTGTATCTATCAGATTGCTGTATGTGGATTCTATCAGATTAATGTATGTGGTGTATCTATCAGATTGCTGTATGTGGATTCTATCAGATTAATGTATATTATGTTTCTGTCAGATTAATGTATATTATGTTTCTGTCAGTTTGCTGTATGTCATGTTTCTATCAGATTGCTGTATGTGGTGTATCTATCAGATTGCTGTATGTGGATTCTATCAGATTGCTATATGTGGTGTTTCTATCAGATTGCTGTATGTGGTGTTTCTATCAGATTGCTGTATGTGGTGTTTCTATCAGATTGCTGTATGTCATGTTTCTATCAGATTAATGTATGTGGTGTTTCTATCAGATTAATGTATGTGGATTCTATCAGATTAATGTATATTATGTTTCTGTCAGATTAATGTATATTATGTTTCTGTCAGTTTGCTGTATGTCATGTTACTATCAGATTAATGTATGTGGTGTATCTATCAGATTGCTGTATGTGGATTCTATCAGATTAATGTATATTATGTTTCTGTCAGATTAATGTATATTATGTTTCTGTCAGTTTGCTGTATGTCATGTTACTATCAGATTAATGTATGTGGTGTATCTATCAGATTGCTGTATGTGGATTCTATCAGATTAATGTATATTATGTTTCTGTCAGATTAATGTATATTATGTTTCTGTCAGTTTGCTGTATGTCATGTTTCTATCAGATTAATGTATGTGGCGTTTCTATCAGATTAATGTATGTCATGTTTCTATCAGATTAATGTATGTCATGTTTCTATCAGATTAATGTATGTCATGTTTCTATCAGATTAATGTATGTGGCGTTTCTATCAGATTAATGCATGTCATGTTTCTATCAGATTGTTGTATGTGGTGTATCTATCAGATTGCTGTATGTGGTGTTTCTATCAGATTGCTGTATGTCATGTTTATCAGATTGCTATATGTCATGTTTCTAACAGATTGTTGTATGTGGTGTATCTATCAGATTGCTGTATGTGGTGTTTCTATCAGATTGCTGTATGTGGTGCATCTATCAGATTGCTGTATGTGGTATTTCTATCAGAGTGCTATATGTCATGTTTCTATCAGATTGTTGTATGTGGTGTATCTATAAGATTGCTGTATGTGGTGTTTCTATCAGAGTGCTGTATGTGGTGTTTCTATCAGATTGCTGTATGTGGTGTATCTATCAGATTGCTATATGTGGTGTCTCTATCAGAGTGCTGTATGTGGTGTTTCCATCAGAGTGCTATATGTCATGTTTCTATCAGATTGCTATATGTCTTGTTTCTATCAGATTGCTGTATGTCCTGTTTCTATCAGATTGCTGTATGTAGTGTTTCTATCAGATTGCTGTATGTGGTGTTTCTATCAGATTGCTATATGTCATGTTTCTATCAGATTGTTGTATGTGGTGTATCTATCAGATTGCTGTGTATGGTGTTTCTATCAGAGTGTTGTATGTGGTGTTTCTATCAGATTGCTGTATGTGGTGTTTCTATCAGATACTTAGCTGTATGTGGTGTTTCTGACACATTGCTGTATGTGGTGTTATTATCACATTGTTGTATGTCATGTTTCTATCAGATTGTTGTATGTGGTGTATCTATCAGATTGCTGTATGTAGTGTTTCTATCAGTGCTGTATGTGGTGTTTCTATCAGATTGCTGTATGTGGTGTTTCTATCAGAGTGCTATATGTCATGTTTCTATCAGATTGTTGGATGTGGTGTATCTATCAGATTGCTGTATGTGGTGTTTCTATCAGATACTTAGCTGTATGTGGTGTTTCTATCACATTGCTATATGTGGTGTTTCTATCAGATTGCTGTATGTGGTGTTTCTATCAGATTGCTGTGTATGGTGTTTCTATCAGAGTGTTGTATGTGGTGTTTCTATCAGATTGCTGTATGTGGTGTTTCTATCAGATACTTAGCTGTATGTGGTGTTATTATCACATTGCTGTATGTCATGTTTCTATCAGATTGTTGTATGTGGTGTATCTATCAGATTGCTGTATGTAGTGTTTCTATCAGTGCTGTATGTGGTGTTTCTATCAGATTGCTGTATGTGGTGTATCTATCAGATTGCTGTATGTGGTGTTTCTATCAGAGTGCTATATGTCATGTTTCTATCAGATTGTTGGATGTGGTGTATCTATCAGATTGCTGTATGTGGTGTTTCTATCAGATACTTAGCTGTATGTGGTGTTTCTATCAGAGTGCTATATGTCATGTTTCTATCAGATTGTTGTATGTGGTGTATCTATCAGATTGCTGTGTGTGGTGTTTCTATCAGAGTGATGTATGTGGTGTTTCTATCAGAGTGCTGTATGTGGTGTTTCTATCAGAGTGCTATATGTCATGTTTCTATCAGATTGCTGTATGTCTTGTTTCTATCAGATTGCTGTATGTCCTGTTTCTATCAGATTGCGGTATGTAGTGTGTCTATCAGAATGCTGTGTGTGGTGTTTCTATCAGAGTGTTGTATGTGGTGTTTCTATCAGATTGCTGTATGTGGTGTTTCTATCAGATACTTAGCTGTATGTGGTGTTTCTATCACATTGCTGTATGTGGTGTTTCTATCACATTGCTGTATGTAGTGTTTGTATCAGATTGCTGTATGTGGTGTTTCTATCAGATTGCTGTATGTGGTGTTTCTATCAGATTGCTGTATGTGGTGTTTCTATCAGATTGCTGTATGTGATGCTTTATCAGATTGCTGTATGTGGTGTTTCTATCAGATTGATGTATGTGGTGTATCTATCAGAGTGCTGTATGTGGTGTTTCTATCAGATTGCTGTATGTGGTGTTTCTATCAGATTGCTGTATGTGGTGTTTCTATCAGAGTGATGTATGTGGTGTTTCTATCAGATTGCTGTATGTGGTGTTTCTATCATAGTGCTATATGTCATGTATCTATCAGATTGTTGTATGTGGTATTTCTATCAGAGTGCTATATATCATGTTTCTATCAGATTGTTGTATGTGGTGTATCTATCAGATTGCTGTATGTGGTGTTTCTATCAGAGTGCTGTATGTGGTGTTTCTATCAGATTGCTGTATGTGGTGTTTCTATCAGATTGCTGTATGTGGTGTTTCTATCAGAGTGATGTATGTGGTGTTTCTATCAGATTGCTGTATGTGGTGTTTCTATCATAGTGCTATATGTCATGTTTCTATCAGATTGTTCTATGTGGTGTATCTATCAGATTGCTGTATGTGGTGTTTCTATCAGATTGCTGTATGTGGTGTATCTATCAGATTGCTGTATGTGGTATTTCTATCAGAGTGCTATATGTCATGTTTCTATCAGATTGTTGTATGTGGTGTATCTATCAGATTGCTGTATGTGGTGTTTCTATCAGATTGCTGTGTCTGGTGTTTCTATTCAGAGTGCTGTATGTGGTGTTTCTATCAGAGTGCTATATGTCATGTTTCTATCAGATTGCTGTATGTCTTGTTTCTATCAGATTGCTGTATGTCCTGTTTCTATCAGATTGCTGTATGTAGTGTTCCTATCAGATTGCTGTGTGTGGTGTTTCTATCAGAGTGTTGTATGTGGTGTTTCTATCAGATTGCTGTATTGCTGTATGTAGTGTTTCTATCAGATACTTAGCTGTATGTGGTGTTTCTATCACATTGCTGTATGTGGTGTTTCTATCACATTGCTGTATGTAGTGTTTCTATCAGATTGCTGTATGTGGTGCTTCTATCAGATTGCTGTATGTGGTGTTTCTATCAGATTGCTGTATGTGGTGTTTCTATCAGAGTGCTGTATGTGGTGTTTCTATCAGATTGCTGTATGTGGTATTTCTATCAGAGTGCTATATGTCGTGTTTCTATCAGATTGCTGTATGTGGTGTTTCTATCAGATTAATGTATGTGGATTCTATCAGATTAATGTATATTATGTTTCTGTCAGATTAATGTATATTATGTTTCTGTCAGTTTGCTGTATGTCATGTTACTATCAGATTAATGTATGTGGTGTTTCTATCAGATTGCTGTGTATGGTGTTTCTATCAGATTGCTGTATGTGGTGTTTCTATTAGATTGCTGTATGTGGTGTTTCTATCAGAGTGCTGTATGTGGTGTTTCTATCAGTGCTATATGTCATGTTTCTATCAGATTGTTGTATGTGGTGTATCTATCAGATTGCTGTGTGTGGTGTTTCTATCAGATTGCTGTATGTCCTGTTTCTATCAGATTGCAGTATGTAGTGTTTCTATCAGATTGCTGTATGTGGTGTTTCTATCAAATTATTGTGTGTGGTGTTTCTATCAGAGTGTTGTATGTGGTGTTTCTATCAGATATTTAGCTGTATGTGGTGTTTCTATCACATTGCTGTATGTAGTGTTTGTATCAGATTGCTGTATATGGTATTTCTATCAGTGCTGTATGTGGTGTTTCTATCAGTGCTGTATGTGGTGTTTCTATCAGATTGCTGTATGTGGTGTTTCTATCAGAGTGCTGTATGTGGTGTTTCTATCAGATTGCTGTGTTCCATGTTTCTATCATTGCTGTATGTGGTGTTTCTATCAGATTGCTGTATGTAACGTTTCTATCAAATTGTTGTATGTGGTGTTTCTATCATTGCTATATGTGGTGTTTCTATCAAATTGTTGTATGTGGTGTTTCTATCACATTGCTGTATGTGACGATGTATGTGGTGATACAGTTACTTTAGTCTGCGCACAACATGTCAAGGTCATTGGTTGTGGTATTTATTAACTGTATACTTACCAATACACATTTGTATCATATGACATTTCTGACCCGTCTTATATTTGAACTGTATGTTGGCAAGGAAAGGATACTCTGTGATTTCACGGTTTTAATCAAAATATGAATGTTAAAGATGATAAAATGTGTTGGTTTCGTTCCCTTTTATTTATCAGTATGGGACGAGACGTTGATCAAAACACCTCTGCGCTCCCTTTGTAATAGGTGGAAGTGACTCGTGGACTTGGACACTACTTGCGCTGTCTACTACCACATGGCAGCAAGTGACGTAAGGATCAATAAGAAGTTTTGTTTATGGTCAGTTCTGCTAGCAACTCAAAAACCATGGTGTGTTGTCAAGCTTTAATACGGGTGTAAGAACAGATAGAGTCGGCAAAGTGTCATGAAAAAAACTAGTGTTCACAGTGATTGTTTTTCGTTGTGTGTGTCATATGTAGAGGACGACAAAATTGGCGTATTGACCTCGCAGTGCTTCCTCCAGCCAAACTACATGTATGTAAATTATTATTTTTGAATAGTAAGTATGTTTATTACGCACATTTTTGCATAACCGCAAACACAGATTATGCATCTTGTAGAGAAGTGGCTACTTTATTACATCAACAGCCAATGAGAAAAGACACAAAATGAAAATGTCCCCACCAAATACCAAGGCAATCGCTCTGGCGGTTTTGACTTTAAGTCGTTTGCACACACACACACACACACACACACACACACACACACACACACATCTGCGCACACATATCCGCGCGCGCACGCACACACACACACACACACGCACACACACACACACACACACACACACACACACACACACACACACACATTTAACTATGCCTAAAGATGCCTAAAGCATACTGAACCTCAGTTCAGTTGTGCTAAAAATTTGGAAAATAAAATTCCAATTCAAAATGTTCTTTTTGGCCTACTCGGCTTGCCATATTGGTACTCTGGTGTAAATATTTATAGCTGATTGAGAGATAAATTTTTAACAAGAAATAGAAGAAGATATTACTTGTACAATATTACGGATGCTGTTAACGCTTTTATATCCTCGGGCGAATTACTGACAGAATCACGTGACATTATCAGTATTACCCAGTCTCGTAATACTAATACAGTACTATAATGTTGAATACAGAAAACCGGGTTTTTTTCATAGACACTTGCCATGATCAGTAACGGTAGTATAGTCTTCTAGATATCCAAACCAACTACTGGTCCCCGAGTATGTTGTGATCATATTATATTTGCAGGCGAGAAAGCATTCACTTTCAAATTGCAAGGAAAACCTAAAGCCTAGAAAAATGTCAACCTTTTCGTCTTAAATTATTCCAATATGTATTTCTCTTATATATTATGTATAGCTATGACATAACTATGTCAAGTATACTATACTACTATACTCAAATTTGGAATTTTGTTGTTGGGCACTCTGGTTTGACATTGGGAAAGAGATGAGATTGCGTAGATGGGGACTCCGATAGGTCTTCACTCTCCGCCAAGTGTGGTGGAGAACGTAGGGTGCCCGGAACATGTAACATGTATATTTAAACCTATAATAAACCTATAATTTAGCGTACTGTGTATATCATTTCCTAACACAGATGTACAGCATAAAGTATTAATTTTATTTTGTAGTTTTGGTATTATACATAACTCTGAAGTCCGGTAGGTTAGTTGTTGATTCAATCGTATCATCTTTATTTTCTTTCTGTACTCCAACATCTATAGTCTGCAAGGTACGCCGTGACGAGGTGACACGACGGATCTTAGTCTGCAACATCTACTGTCACTATAATATAAGGGATGGTATAGTATGGTACAGGGGACCCGATACCGGCGTGGATGAAAAGACTGACATTTTTTGTTTAAAAATACTGCCAATGGCATTGTAGCACAACAGTACAGTTTTTAAAAATGTTTATCCATATGCTAGTCCATGTTAACAATAGGTGTTAACTTGTTGAATGACTATCCAGTTGCCTATCCAACCATGTTGCTATCTTTGCCATATACACGATCACTTGGCTGTTTTGACCAAAATATACTGCCAATTGGTTGTTGCTAAGGGTGTGGTCATGGTTGCTAGGGCCAATTGTGTCAAAATATTTTGAAGAAAATCTGCATAATAACACTTCTAGAAACATCTCACCAAGTTTCAGTCTCATTGACAAAGTAATTTGTGAGATATAAGTTTTTGACCAAAAATGAACATTTTTACACCTAATTTGCATATCACTCATGACATCATTGTATCCTTAATATTTCTTCATCTATACATTCCTAGATGCATTCCCATTATATTTCAGCCCATTCTGCTTAGTAGTTTTGGAATTATTGATTTTTGACCAAAAAGACACATTTTAGCCCTAATTTGCATATTACTGATGGAATCATCATGCCATGAACAATCTCACTTTTAACTTTACACACACTTAAGAATGTTCCCATCAAATTTCGCACCGATCTGCCCAGTAGTTTCTGAGTTTAAGGAGTTTTTTTTACCAAAAATCACATTTCTTGAACCAAGTGATACGATCATTTTCATTGAACAATTTCCCAACTAGACTCCACAAGTAATGTCCCCACCAAATATCAAGGCAATCGGGTTGGCAGTTTTTTATTTTATGTTGTACACACACACACACACACACACACACACACACACACACACACACACGCACACACATACCTGTACATACATACATACATACATACATACATACATACATACAGACAGACAGACAGACAGACAGACAGACACCGCTCGATGCCTATAACACTACTGAACCCACATTGTAGTTCAGTTGTGCTGAAAACCTTACAAGAATAGGTTGAAAAAAAGAGACAAATACTTGCATTATTTTCTGACTTTATCTACATAGGAGTGAACAATTCAATGTATTTAGACAATTTGAAATCTATTGTATGTAAATTATGTCATCTGTCATTATAGTACTGTTTTCTTTCCAAAAGCACATTATGCATACGTCGTGTAATATTTATGGCCCGTCATGAGCTAAATATACTACTGCAGTACTATATTTCATGGAGCATTAAGCAGTAGTGTTATATATATTCAGGAGAGACAAAGTTCAAAGAGACCGAGACCGAGACAAACAGAGAGAAAGAGACTGACACAAAACAGAAAAGTAAATAGAAGCAGAGAGAGGCAGAGAAAGGGACCGAGAGATACTCAGACATACATACAGACAGACGGACAGACGGACAGACAGACAGACAGACAGACAGACAGACAGACAGACAGACAGACAGACAGACAGACACACACACAGACTGAGACAGGGTGAAAGAGACAGAGGGATGGAGACAAAAAGAGTCTGAGAGGCAGAGAGAGCGAGCGAGCGAGCGAGAGAGAGAGAGAGAGAGAGAGAGAGAGAGAGAGAGAGAGAGAGAGAGAGAGAGAGAGAGAGAGAGAGAGAGAGAGAGAGAGAGAGAGAGAGAGAGAGAGAGAGAGAGAGAGAGATTTCCAACTAGTTTCCGTTTACCGCATAGGTAGAGGTAGTCCCGTCTTTTTCGACTTCCCCTATTCGAATTCATTTCATTTGCTTTGTGCTACAAGCTGATGTAGACGTTTAGTGACATCACAGCAAAAACTTTGAGGGAGTACCAAAGACTTTGTTGGGCAACTTCCATCGGCGTTGTTTTATAGGACTCCATAACGCCCGACTGCTAAGGTTGTACATAAGCATAAGTAGAGGGTGTAAGACATTGCAGAGGGCGAGGATCGTGGTGGGTGGGAAAAGGAGATGGACTTGATGGGGAGGGACAGTACAAGATAACCAATAATACTTATTCATCACACACTCACAGTATTCAATTTTCGGACGCAAACATCTCATGTATACAATGAAACATATTTTTATAACTTGCTGTAATATATTATTTTATTCGTTAACAGAAATCTTAAAAGAGAAATTTAGAACTAAATTCAAAAAAACAAAAAATAAAGAAAAAATAGAAAATACGGCAGAAATATCAGAACGTCAATCAGCTAAAGAAAGTTAGTGGTGTGGTGTGCTAGAACTTTTTTAGTTAAAAAATATTGCCTTAAATATCGAAAAGTCTTTTTAATGATATGGTGAAATTAATGACAGTAATCAAGATGTAACTTCGGGTAAAAAATAATTACATCTTCACGAAGTCCGAACCTCGTAGTCATTTATGTACGTAGGCTTTCGCATTTGCTAACAGATCTTCCATCAGCATCTCTGACACATTGGCACCTCTTGTAGGTCTTCTCAACCTCGTATTTGATCTGCTTGACTACATTCCCTGGTACTTTTTTCATATAATCTTCGTCGTTGTTTCTCATCATATCGAGTCTGTACAAGGATCCTATGGAATAGAATACGTAATGAGTACAGTGTGACAAACCCCAGACGACTGAGATGAGAGATATGGAAGCTGGTACTCTAGAATGGCAACGTTTCGTGCCTATCATTCTAAAATCGTAGGCAGTTACATAATATATCAACTCATATTTTCTCAAATTAAATTTTGGACTGGTGACTGTCAAAGTAGGACACATGATAAAATGTCATATTTGTTGAAAAGTTCGGTGTCTCAAAAAGTATATTTACTGTGTACAAGTTGCCGAATCATAAGTATTGTACTGTCTAATTAATAATTCCAAATGGTAATGAAAGCTTACCCCTAGTAGCAGATGACAGTTTAGCATAACTCTCGCCAACTCTATCAAGGAGTTTGAAGGTAGCCTTGTCCTTTCCGCTGATGATGGTCTGGTCGTGGGTGATTCCAAAAATTCTCTTGCCCTTGTAGAGTTCGGAATATTCGGAGATAACATTCAAGATGATGGCGTTCTCCTCAAAGAGGGATTGGAGGGATTCAATAGACAGGGAGGTGTTGACAGCCTGTAAAAGGTCGAGAGTGAGAAAACTTAACACAAATTTACAATCGAATACAAGCACATTTACACTTTAAAGCAGAAACGAATACTGTCCAAGATGACAGTTTACCGACATGTTTATCAACTCTTTTATAACATGTATTTTTTAAAGCTTGGGCAAGATCTAATATGTTTTAACACGACAATAATTAATATCATCCCACTTTTGGAGGAGACTGAGCCCTCTTCATCAGATTTGGGTTAGGAGTTGTATGAATAACGATGATATTATCTATAGACAGCATTTGTGTCTGTGTAAAGAACTATCTACTTCGTTTACAGTTGTACAAGTTGTTATGGGTGAACTTAATTTGTCTGAAAGTATACTTACAGAGCGTTCATCTTCAGTAACCAAGATGACCAGACGGCTTGCTTGTGGGCGGAACTTAGCTTCTGTTGCCAATTTCAGGGCTTCAAAAGCATCGGTAGCATATTTTCCTTGGAATTTCAGAGCCTTGGCACCTTTGTAGAAGTTGTTTTCATCACCATAGAGGTTACCACGGATTGTGTGTTGGTGGGCTGGAGCATGAACATCACTTCCACCATATCCGATAAGCATGTATCGGTTATCTGCGATACCATTTTCCTGCATCTTCTTTTCCAAACTGCTGACAAAGTTCTTCAATTGTTCTTCTGGTCTGCCTTCGACGGTCATCTTCTCACTTTCGGATACCACCAAGATGATATCAGCTGTAAGTTTGTTGTCTTCAATCCATCTTTCATTAAGGACTCTTTCGCGGGCACCATCAGCACATTTCTCACATTCGTTGGTCTGGTTCAAGAATACACCCTTTGCACGGCACATAGCAACATAGGCAGCAGTGCTAGTACAGATGGCCTTCTGTGGTTCAGCAAGTTGACATTCAGATGAGTCTGTCTTGCATGCTGTCATGAATGGTTCAGGCTTGATTTCATCGAAGCATGGGGCAAATGGAGATTGGTGGCTCTTAAAGAGCACTTCACAGAGTGGAGATGGTGGGCTGTTGCATGGTCTGTCATACCAGCCAATGTAGTTGGGGTCACGTCCTGGGTTCTTCTTGCAAGATGGATTGCCAGATACCTCATAGGAGTTCAGGAAGTCGATGATGTTAGAGGTGTTTCTGCCATCACGCTTGCGCCAGTCATTGCTTGGTTCATTATCGCTGGTTCCGAGCAGACCAAGGGTCTTGTTGCGGTACCATCCACTGATGTTCACCATGCAGTTGAAGTTCTTGGAATCACAGAGCAGGGAGATGCCATACACAGTTGTTACATTGACGTAGTCACCTTTGCGGGTCACGGTAACATTACCATTCTGTGTCTTGTATGGAAGTTCCTTTATCTTCTGGCTTCCATCAATGCGGACAACATTGTTGTTATCAATCTCAACAGCACAGTCACGTGTGATCAGAGTGATGGTATTTTCAGAAGAGAGAAGAGTGAAGTTCTTGTCAACGAAGTCACGAGCTAAGACATATAGACACTTGGAATTTTCATATTTGGGGATTTCATAGTAACGTCCGTCAAATGTGTAGACGTGTTTGTCACCAAAGATCATTGCTGTCTTGACGAAATCTGGCATTTTTGGGAAAAGAAGGTGTCTGCTAAGGTATGGAATTCTTTTTGTCATGGTCTTGACAAGGTTGTATTGTGCAAGGATGATCTGCCATTGGCCTTCAGTCATGTTGGGGAAGCTTCTGAAGCTGGTCCAGTTGAATGGATGGCTGATGTTGACAGCAATGCTGTTGTTTCCAATAACAGCAACTTGGCTCAGAGCTGTGTTGACAAGATATTTAACGGTTTTAGGTACCTGTTGTTCTGTGGCGTTCCATACCTGGAGTGCCAATCTTTCGTAATGGCTGATGTTCTTGATCTCATTAATCATACGGTTTACTTCGTAGTAACGATACAGCCAGCCAGGCAGAGTGTTGTTCAGGTAGCTCATGCTGATATTATAGACTTCTGAGACAGTACCTGTGACATTCTTTGTGACGTTGAGGGCGAAGTACGTCCAGTTGTAGAGAGGAGTCTCCATGGTAAGGTTCTTGGCAAATTCAATGGTCATGTTGATGGTTCTGTTGGCGATCTGTGTGAAGTTGGTGACAGTGTAGTTGACCAGTTCAAAGATGGTGTGGTTGGTGATTCCAAATTCACGAATAACTTGGTTGATCAAACTGGTTTCATTATGGCTGACATTCTTAACCAATTCCCAGACTCTAAGGGTGTAGTTGGTGGTGACGTTGATGATCTCATTAACCACTGGTTTGACAAAAAGATCAATGGTTCTGTTGACTGTGGTATTTGCCATTACAAAACTAGTATTCAAGAGGTTCAAGGTGTGGTTCAAAATGCGTGGGTGCCATGTCAAATTAGCATAGATGACGTCACTTCTGTTCAGGGACAGGAAGAAGGCAAGATCTGTCACATTGATTTGAGGATGGGAAGCATTCTGGTGCATAAGTGTTACATTGATCAAACTGTTATTCATCTGTCCAATAAGACTGATGCAACCATATCCTGGAGCTGTTACATTGACAAATACACTATCATTCTTCATGGTCTGGTTAAGACTGATGTTGACCAGTGGGCCAGTGACATTGATGAAGAAAGTTTGGTTCAAGATTGTGAGGTTCAGGGCCTGGAAGGTGCTGTTCACTGTGACATTAGCAAATGGTGTGGTCATGTTCCAGAAGAGTGTGTGGTTGAACAGGGTAGCATTTGGTACCAAAGAGCTGTTGCTGCTGATCTTGAAGTCATGGTCCAGACTCATGTTCAGGACTTTGCTTGTCACATTAGCCTGCAGGGTGTGGTTCAAAACAGTGCTGTTTGGTTCCAGACTACAGTTGGTGCTGATGTACAGAGTGTGGTTTACACTTGCATTTACAAGAGGGGTGCTGACATTTCCAAGGAGGTAGTGCTTCAGAACAGTGCTGTTTGGTTCCATACTACAATTGGAGCTGATGTACAGAGTATGGTTGACACTACCATTGATGAGAGCACTAGTCAGGTTGGCAATCAAAGTATGGTTCATTACAGTGCTGTTTGGTTCCAAACTGCAGTTAGTACTAATGTAAAGAGTGTGGTTGACGGTGAGGTTTGCCAGGACGCTGGTCAGGTTACCAACCAGTGTGTGGTTCAAGACAGTGCTGTTTGGTTCCAAGCTGCTGTTAGAACTGATGTACAAGGTGTGATTCATGGTAAGATTGGCCAGAATGCTGGTAAGGTTGGCTGACAGGGTATGGTTCAAAACGGTGCTGTTTGGCTCCAAGCTGCTGTTAGAACTGATGTACAAGGTGTGATTCATAGTAAGATTGGCCAGAATGCTGGTAAGGTTGGCTGACAGGGTATGGTTCAAAACGGTGCTGTTTGGTTCCAAGCTGCTGTTAGTGCTGATGTAGAGAGTGTGATTCATGGTCATGTTAGCCAAAAGGCTGGTAAGATTGGTTGTCAAAGTATGATTCAACACAGTGCTGTTTGGCTCACTGGAGCAGTTGGTGCTGATGTAAAGTGTGTGATTTGCTGTTAGGTTAGCATAGGCACTAGAGAGGCTTGCAGACAAGGTGTGATTAAGGACAGTGCTATTTGGCTCCAAGCTGCTGTTGCTGCTCAAGTAGAAAGTGTTGTTCATGGTCATGTTGGCAATGGGACCAGTCATGTTGACATAGAGGGTGCTGTTGATGAATGTGGAGTTTGGTTCCAGAGTGCTGTTGTAGGCCATCAACAGAGTACCATTGACTGTCAGGTTGGCTGGTTTGCTGGTCATGTTCATAAACAAGGTGTGATTCATCATTGTGGCATTCAGCTGCATGGTGTGGTTGAGTGTGGCATTTGCAATGTATGGGCTGGTGAAGTTGATGAAAGTGGTGGAATTCATACTTGAGTTGAAGATCATCATAACAATCTCACGGACAGGCTGAATGGTTGTCATGGTGCTATTGATGGTAACATTAACCATTCTCATCAGGGATTCTCTCAGCTCTTCTGTCTTGATTTCGTCAATCTTTTCACTGATGTATTCCAAATTGTATTCCCAATCCCAGACCATTTTTGGCATGGTAATGTTGGTGATGTTGAGATTCATGATGTATGCAGGAGTGTACATCATGACCATCTTCTTCAGTGGCTCTGGTGTGAGTTCATCAACCATCTTTGGTACCTCTCTTGTCATTTCCATCAGTGGTGCCCTCAAAGCTTGGAGTTCTGGGAGTTTCATTTTTCTGATTGGCTTCAGAATTGTGTTATCCAAGAAGGTAATGTTAAGAGGATTGACCCACCTTTGGAGACGGTCCTTGTAAATGGCAAGCTCATCCTTGACCATGGTGAGATTGACTTTGGTCAGGTTCATGGATTTGACAACATCAAGAGTGCGGTTTACGGTAGCGTTGGCCATTCTAAGGGCTTCACCAAATGTAGCATTCCACATCTTGTAAAGAGTCACGTTGACTGCTGGGCCATCCTTGATGATCTGGTTAGTCAAATTCAAGTTGAAGAGTGGGTGGCTGGCATTCAGAGAAATGCTGATGTTGCTCGCCTTGATGGTGACGTTACCTGTAGCAAGGAGACAGATGTTGTTGTTGTGATTAGTATAGGTAATTGTGTAAAATCTTAGTAATATGTTATTTGAAAGTAAATATATGAAAGATTGTTTAGAAATGTAACTTTACATTATGTAAGACCTCGTGTCACTATAATAAACTAATTTACTACTACTACTACTACTACTACTACTACTACTACTACTATATGTAATAGACATATATCTTTATACACTACTTACTTTGCATGGAGTGGTTGAAAAGCTGAAGAGTCCTGTTGAGTGGAATACTTATATTGAAGACTGGAAGGGAGATGTTTCCAATAATGTTTGGGATGGGAATGGAGATGTTCAGTCTCTTCAATGGTTCAGTTACACTCTCTGGGATCATTTCCCGGATCTTATCAACGATTGGGATGGTGAAGTTGTTGATTGGCAAAGTGTAGTTGGTGCTACCAGTGCTGTTGAATAGCCAGACCAGACCAGACTCAGTACTGTTCAAGATTGTGTGGTTCATGGACATGTTGAATAGAGATCCAGTGAGGTTGAACACCATGCTGACATTGTAGGAGGAGTGGGTGTAATTCAAGATTGAAGTGAAGTTCTGGGTGATGAGACTGTTGTTGCCTGAGATGTTGTATGATACAACAATACCCTGAGTGTTGTTCAATACTGAAGCATTGATGCTGATGTTAGACTGCAAATAATAGGAAAAAAAACATGTTTGCTTAGAATGGGGACAGGTATGAGCGAGTTGATAAACACATTTTCAAAAATGTTCAGATAATTAAAGTTGTTTTTATTATTCATTTCAAAATATTTCACATTACATTTTATAGCCACACATATAATTTGATAGCATCTCTGTATGCTTGTACCAAGGTTTAGGTATTCTAACTATGCAATTTAATGGACTAAAATGTTCATCAGCATGGAATATTGAAAGATTAAAAAAGTTATAACACACAAACAGTTCAACATTTGAGTTCGAAACTTTGAACTGGTTGTGCATTATAACCTTTGAAAATCGTATGCTATGTAATACTGTTATCAAATCGTATGCTATGTAATACTGTTATCAAACGAAAACACAATCACACTAAGTGTGTGTTACCGCAAACATTTCTTTAAAATGTAACATTAATGTGTGATACTTACGTTTATGAGTGGCAAAGTGATGTTCCAGTTGGTCCAATAGCTGATGTTGGCATTGTTGACTCTGCTATCGTTG
The DNA here is from genome assembly GCF_964340395.1 of Glandiceps talaboti. Lineage (NCBI taxonomy): Eukaryota > Metazoa > Hemichordata > Enteropneusta > Spengelidae > Glandiceps > Glandiceps talaboti. Next base: position 2,874,252 of record NC_135554.1, read on the forward strand.
ACAAGTTTACCAATGATTGTAAGGTTTTGGATATTGGTCTTGTTGAATGGGTTCATTACACTAATGTTGAAGCTGGTGGTGATAACTTCTGGGTATGGTTTGCTGGATGGGACAGTGTCATTGCGGATGGCAAAGGCCATGCTAGCATTGTACCAGTTTGGAACGTAGGTGTATGCCTCCTCACCAAAAGTGTCTGTTGAAATAAATCAAGTAGACATAAGTTAAGGATGAATTTTGCATCCAAATTGTTTGCATAGCATAAATTGAGTAATTTACAATGGTACTTCAAAACAATGATGGTTAATTGCTGCATTAGAAACTTAAATGGCTTCTGGCTATGTTACTGGTTTACAATCATTGGTGTAATTTTCATATGCAACAGGTAGATTTGTTTAATAAACTTACCAATGTACTTCTGGCGAAGTCTACTACTGTATTTGGCAACATCTTCTTTCAGGGTCTTGTTTTGGCTGTAGATGGTGAAGTTGAGTGTTGTGTTGAACTCAATTGAGGTATTGACTACCTGGCTGAGAAGGGCAACGTGCCAGTTAGGGAGTGACATATTCCATACTCTCTCGATCTTCTCAATGATGGCTTCAGATCTGTTCTTGTATTCATAGGTAATATTCATTGTGCGTTTTTCACCATTGTTTACCCAGGAAGCATTCATGGCCTTGGTGGCATTCTGTGTGTTGTTCCAACGGGATAGGATTAGGGTGATGTTCTGTCTTCCAAAAGTTAAGTTAAGTTTGCTTTCGAGGAGGGTCTCATTTGACAGACTCTTGTTGACATGTTCGAAGTCAACCAAGAATTTGCTGTAATTTTCGGGCTTGATGGAATATTCTGGCCTCAATTGGTCCAGCATGGGTGTCTTGTCATCCCAATAGTAGGTGACATTGAAGGTTGAGCTCCAGTTTCCAGTCTTGTTAACCACATCACTTTCAACAGAGAAGAATAGGTCATTCAGGGAGATGTTCCAGGCATAGGAGTAGTTGTTGACTGGGATGATGATCTCTCTGCCATTTTCAATGCGGGTGATGTTCAAGGTTTCATTGCGCACTCTAATCCAGTTGCTGAAGTTCTTGCATCCATAGGTAGCATTGAAGCTTGCAACAAACTGGGTGAGGTTCTTCATTGGCTCAGAGAAGTTCTGGACACCAGCAGCCATCGAGATGTTCTTCAGTTCTGGGATAGTGAAGTTCCATACAAGCTCGGTCTTGTTGCGGTTCAGAGTCAGGAGTGATGAGATGTTGCGGGTCAGATTTTGTCCTAAAAGAAAGCAAAGCAGAACACAATTAGTTAGGATTATACCATATAGAAGACCAATGATATCTCAATGTTTGATAAATAAAAGCTTAAAGTTTGTGATACTAAGTGTTCACACTCACTATTCAGATGGTTTATCTGTGTCAAGTGATGCATTTAATCTCCTTTTGAGGAATGTAACCAATGGTACTAGTCTGAAATACATACCTGGTGCAGTGAAATTGACGACAATCATATCAATGATTTCAGCTACCTGCTTCTGTCTTCTCAGACCAAAATACTTCCTAACTGGTTTTTCCTCAGCAACAGGTCTCACAATTTTCTGGTATTTCATGAGAAGAGTGTATGCTGTGAGGTTGGCATCTGTGGGAACGACAGTCATGTTGAAGCTGGTTGGGCCAGTCAATGGGAAGCGTGGAGCACGGGTATCATAACTGGCATTGCTGTAGGCAAGACTTGTGCATAGATCAAGACCAAACAAGGCAGTGGTGTTAAGAAGGCTGCTGGTGCAGTTGGTCCATTCAGTACGGTTTTCCTTCATACCAGGCAGACGCTCAACTTTCTCTCCACGGACCAGATATTGCTCAGCGGAGACGTTGATCAGGTTGATTGGTTTCATGGTCTTGTTGATGTTGAATCTCAGCTCAGTTCCTTTCAAGGTGATGTTGCCAGCCAATTCAGAGGAATGGTACATGGTAGAATTCACTTGTACACCAGATTCACCATACAGAGGGATGTTCACACCAAAGCGACCAACAACTTCGACTGCTGCACTTGGGGCAATCAGACCACTGGCAACAATATCTTGCTGGATGTACTTACGCATATCAAACTTGCCTGCGAGTCTGAGAGAGACAACAGTTGTACCATTGAGGGAGATGTTCAACGGCAGACCCATACCAGTTGGAAGGACATGGTTAGCCTCCAAGAACATGTAGCTACGGGTAATGTTGTAGTCAATACCATCAGCAAGCTTTTTCAGGATGGTTGAGATAGATGGGATGTCGCTCAAAGTAAGGTTGGGGATGAGGTTCTTCAGATCATCAAGGTTGGCGAAACCAAGCTCATTGCCCAGGACCTTGATGTAGGCAGATGCTGCTGGTGGAAGCTGCATGTGGGACACATCATCATGGAGATCATTCAAAGCATTATGGATTTTGTTGGCAAGGAATTCTGGTTCCTTGAACTTCTTGATTTTGTCTTCCATTTTCCTGTAGGGCTCGTTGTTGTACTTGTTGTATTTGATGTCCCTTTCCTTTTTGCGGAGCATATCAGCTGGGTCATTACCAGTCAGGTTTTTGAAGAGAGCAATGAGGTTCCAATCTGGGAAGTATCCCTGGGGTCCGAAAAGACCTTCCAAGAGTGGTTCCATACCCTGGACATCAAGGCCAGTCTGAAATATTTAATTAAGACTTAATTAAATAATTAATTCTGGCAATTGTATATTTTAGACTGAAGAGGACTGTGTAATCACAAGAAAATATAACTTAAATTGAAATTGAAATTGCACAATTGAAAATACTTATTTAATGGATAAGATAACTACCAATTCAATCACAATTTTGATCATATTTTAACCTACCTCGAAAACGTTAAGAGATTTTCCCAAAATGTTGACAGTCATGTTGAGGACCAAAGATCTTGGCAAGAGACCCTCTGGGCTGTAGATCAGGTTGCTTTGCAGTTGAGCAGCAACAGTCTGGTTGATCCATGGCAGTTTGAAGGCCTTGGAGAACTCCATGTGACGGGAAAGTTTCATGAGGTCATGTTCAACTTCTGGCAGAGGGTTGGTTGAAAGGACGTTCCTCAGTTTTTCCTTCATGCTACAATAATAGAAACAGGTGGGGATGAACAAGATGTTCATTGTGAAATGATGTAATCAGACAAAAAAAGGATTTACTTACGACGCAAGTTAAATTTTACTGTGACATACACAGTGTTTGAAATATTCAACATTCTAAATCGACATGAATATTATCTTCTCTACAGTGAAAAGCAATGTCACCCCTGTGCTAATGTGAATATATTAACATTAAAAAAAATTAATGATAAATCAGTGAACTTAGTACATTTTAAGAGTTGGTTCCTCGGATTCCAAGATGCTGGTGATGTGAGAAGCAACAAAAGCACGGACTTGGAGCATATTTTCCTGTTTCAAAAGACCAACAATCTTGTGGAGGTTGATGGTGGATGGGTTCTTCATCAGCAGCAAGTAAGAAGCCAGTCTCATCTCAACATCCTTGGTAGCATCTTCAAGAACATTCATCAACTCCTCACGAAGTTCCTCAGTAGGATCCATGCGACGCATGGCCTGGATTGCTGCCAGAGATACATTTCTTGGGACTATGGCACTTTCAGCACATCTAATCAGTTTTGGCAGAACTTTGCTGCTACGGAGCCATTTGCTTTCATCATAGATTTGGATTGGTTTGCCCATGTTACCAATAGTCTTCAGGGCAAGAAGAATCTGACGGTTGTACTCAATCTTTTCGCTGTTTGAGACTTCATTGGCAAAAGGAGAGCAGTTGTCACCAATGATCTTACTCATCAGTTCAACACTGCGTGTGATTGGTTCAGGCAGCTGTAAAATACAAGTACACATTCTGGATAAGTAATTGTGAAACGTAAGTGTGAAATATTATTTATCAATTTATGTTTATATTTATATAACGTATTATATATCAATGCGTGTGGGTGTGTGTGCGTGTTTTGTCTCCTAATGATTGTCATTCAGGTATCCTGACTTGTGTTCATTTTTCTATCATAGAAACAATGGTATTGACAGTTTATGTTTTCTCGGGAATCTAGGTGACTCAATATCGGCCTAAACACAATGACATTGTATAATTTTTATCATATTTACCTTTCTCTTCTCCTCGATAGTCTTGTTGTTGCTGACATAGTTGTGAATCAAAGTACCAAGGGTCAACATGGCTGGACGGGTACGGAGAACATCAGCAATGCGGAGGGTCTCGTTTACAACTTGAAGAGATGGGTTTGGTTCAAAAGCAAGTGCGTACAGAAGAACGTCAGCGCGTGTTCCATTGATGGTGCTGTTGACGAGAGCAGTGGCTATGACTGAGATACACGGCCATGTTCCGCATTGTGGAAGAGCATCGATTATGTAGGATCTGGCCAATTCTTGTTCACGTGGAGTAGAGCAATTGCCGTGTTCGCTGCAGTTCCATGCGACTGGCAGAAGGTTGTGAAGAGTCTCGTTGTCAAGGGCACGCAGAGATGCGACCAGTTTGTTGAAAAGACGTGGAGCTTCAATGGTAGTCTCGTTGACAGTCTTGTTGACAAGTTCGAAGAGAACCTTCAGTGTAGTGTTCATGGTCTTGTTCATTGGTTCTGGTTCAACTTCAAATTCGTATGTGATGTTGGTGATACGTCTGCTGGCTGTTAGATAAGATTGAAAATCAAATTACTACGGTGTTCTTAGATGGCAACTTATAGAAATGAAAAACTGTTATTAGATATAATAGAAATGTTAAAGTGATCAGATATAGGATGACAAATACAGTAGGTAGTAATTTGACATTTTTTTATCCCCAATAACAGCTTTACCATGTTTTCTTTCTTTGAAAACAAATGTGAAACAGCATCGACCAAGTCTGAGTTTATAACTCAATAAATTGAAAAGGGAAAAGAGAGAAAGTATGTAAAAAGTCTGTAATTGTACAATTAATGATAAACATTTGCCACCTTTGAAATTAAATTTATTGAGTTTTATGAATTAAAATAAATTTGTCAGTCACTTTTCATTTTGATTTTTACTCATTATTTTTTTAGTTATTTTTTCTATTCTGTGTATTATTTTATAGCACTTACAATCATCCTTGGCCTTGGCAATGTTGATCTTCTCTGGTTTGTTTGCTCTTGTAAGGATTTGTGAGACGTTGGTCTGTACACCGGAGTTGTTGGCAGACATTGGCCACAGAGTGTGCATTTCAACACAGATGACCTCCTTGACGTAACCGTTAGAGCTCATGGTGTACGTACAATTTTGAGTGGAATTTACCATCTTCTGAACCATACTCTGTACAAAAAGAAATAAAGAAATATATGTAAATATCTGATAGAATATTACGAGTTTGTCAAATTTCCAACCTATTTTTAAAAAAATCGTCATTGAATCATTTGCAGTCAGTATAAATATATATGATGTCCTAATGACCGAGGAAGAGAGAGAGAGAGATTTCCAACTAGTTTTAAGTTAGAGGTACCCTATGTAGACGGACAGACGAACACTGACACACACACACACACACACACACACACACACACACACACACACACACACACACACACACACATGGATATATATAGATTGGATAGGTAGGTGGGTAGATAGATAGATAGATAGATAGATAGATAGATAGATAGATAGATAGATAGATAGATAGATAGATAAGTAGATAGATAAGTAGACAGACAGACAGACAGACAGACAGACAGACAGACAGACAGACAGACAGACAGACAGACAGACAGACTCAAATAAAATTCAAAACTCACAATGTTCCTGAGAAGTGAAAGTGGTGATTCTCTGGTGAAAGTCTTGTTTGGTCTGGTGCAGTTGCTCAAGTCCTTGTTCAACTGAACTTTACGAATCTGGTTTCCACTACGGATATCGAGGATCTTGGTTTCGGCAGTGCAGTTTCCAAAGACATCCTGGGTCTTGGGATATTGTTCCTGGTAAAGCTCATCATCAATTGGAAGTTGCAGAGTTGACATAATACCTCTCTTCATATTGAGGATGTGGACTGGTTCATCTACATGTGGCTGGATGCGGGTTACTTTGCCCTTGTTGACTTCCACTTTGAGAGAGTTTCTAGCCATCTCCCTGGAGAACTCACGAGTGTTGGGAGCGAGTCTGAAAGACTCTGAATCCTTAGACTCTGGGTTCTGTTCCAGGAGTTCGCACTTGGGTGTGCTGACGTAGAGCTGGCATCTCTGTGGCACCTCAACTTGGACATCACAGATGATCCTCATGCCAGTCCTCCTCTCGGAGGCACCAACAATACCAGACGTAGTCTGAGCCTCATATTGGTAGAAATATTTTTGTCCTTCTTTAAAGCGACTTGTTTCTACAAAAGAACAAACCTATGGTTAGCGCATAATGCAAAAAGAAAAATAAGATTTGGGTTTGTGTCGATTTTTAAAATAATTCATGGCAATACGTAATGCACACCTAAAAAAATATAGTGTTTGGCAAATATTATTGACTGATAAAATAAGAACGTAATTGGAATGTTATGATTATGAATTTTTTTCAGTCGAGATTTCAACTCGAGGTTTTTTTGTAATTCTTTTCTAACGTTGAATCCTAAAATCTAGGGTAAAAAATGTGATTGGAATTGTCAACAGACAAATATCAACTGAAATTAATTGAAATAAAAGTGAAACTCTCTTCGCTATGTAAAATACAAAATACTAAATAATACAACCCTTTCTTCTCGATTTTGATGTAAAGACTTTGATTTTCGGCGTACCTAATTCAATGTTTTATTGGCGAGAACTAAACCCAAAATACAGTACATGTAGTGAGTAGATTTTAAACTGAACGACGACGACTACATTAAAAACATTACAAAAACATGAAACAATTTCATCACGGGGCAGGAAAAATTATAATTTCAATTTAGAAATACAAAACAAATGACTTGAATGTATCATTCCAAACTGCTTTAGTGACGACGGGTTACATGTAATATCATCTTGTATATTTCCACCTATGAGGGCACTGTTCATTAGAAGCAAACAGAAATTTCTGTTCAACAACATCGAAGATTATTGGTTCATCGAGTGGTCAGTTTAAAGTATGAAACATTGTGATGACGTTATCCAGTCTGTACATTGGTATATATTTGGAAACGATGAAGTGTACTTTTTGATGTGGAAACATTTTTCTTCATAATATTGTTCGAAATTGGAAATTGAATAGTGGTATTTCCACAATGAGTAAGGTCTACGTACGTAGACAGGACGTAATACACTAGAGGTGAACAAAATCATACGATAAACTGAACTTTGCTCATCAGTTACATACAAAGTAGATTAAACGACGTGAAAAGTCATACATACAGAATGTAGTAGTATTCAGTAATAATCTACTGTACGTCTTATTTCATGATCAAAACAACGAATTTCGAAGTTTATATATAGTACGTTCATTACTATTTCAACAATAATTTAATAATTTGTTCCATTTTTTTAAACTAGACCCATACACCTGTATCTATGAGGTCATTTCTTTAGTAGATCTAATGACAGCATAGCAAAGTTGAAGTTATATGATTAGCATAAGTGACAATGACATCATCGTTTCAGGAGCTCATTTGCATATAAGTATTGTTACTTGTTTACAAGTTTTCACGCACTTGGCATGCTTGGCGCGAGACACTCTATCTTACGATAAACACAATTTTGCATAAATTATTAACAAGATGTGAGCTGTTTTGACAGTCTACATGTAGGGCTTATCTCTAACCGCAAACATTGTATGGAGTCAACAGATATATAAATCAAACTGCAGCCTACTTCCCCCTATATGTGACTCGCCACCTCCCATTACATCATGCATGTCACACCACTGCAGATAAAACATATGAACTTTCACGAAATAGAATTCGCACCTGGTGTTATCTAAATAGCATGACTAACTATAATTTGGGGAAATCCGATGAGATCATTTCTTAAGATCCCTAGAGTTGGATCGTAACCAGTGGCAACGTTCTACAGTTTATAGTAAAACTATAGACGTTGGAGAAATATTGTCAAACACTGAAATGTTAAAATCAATATCGACTATTCAGGTGACATTGTGTAAATGCTTCGATTGCAATACGTTGGGTCACTTCACTTCTCAGTGACTCTGTAAAGTCCTTATACATGCAAGTATGTGGATGACGCGCTGGATCCCTGTAACTTGTTGACGAAGACAACCCAATAACTTTGAATGCTGACCTTCGTATTCACAATGTAAATTACAATCCATTCAATGCAAATGAGCAGGGACCTGTTTACGCGATGAGATTTGCAGGGCTTGGAGATTTGTTTATGACCAAGTATCAAATCGAGCAAATCTTTCAAGCACAGTTGTACATCTTTGTCATATATACAGACTGTTCTGCTGAAAATGACAAATCCATCGACTCGAATTATTCGATATATAATAAAGAGACAGGGAAAAATGACTTGTTTAACTTACTGTCGCATTCAACTTCATCGTAGTAATTTCTCACTGCAATAAATAGAAATGAAAGTGTAAGGCATATGTGTTATATTGGCCAATTTAGTTAATCAAAGTAAAAACAAGACAAAAAGAAAACTTAATCGATTCCTAGCGAAGTCTTGACTGGTTTGTATGTACTATTGTCAAAGCGACTTTATGTACAGCCCCGTGCGCAAACAAAAGAACATCGCTTTCGTTGGCCGATGCCCCCCCCCCCCCCTCTAAGAAACGTCAAAGAAATCTGATGCTCCCATACAAAAACAAAAACAAGCGAAACTGTGGATCATGTTTAGTGAACGAAGCTACAATCCGTTTCTGGTTGCTGCCAGTTTTACGTAGCGTTTTGTAGAAAACATAGGTAATGAAAACAATTGAATGCCGGAAACAGATCGTGTGGAATTACAAGTTATCAATTTGATAGATGCAAAGAAGAAACTTTGTTTGAGAAAACTTCAAGTTCATGTTGCATTTCAAAGACAGAACAAGAAGGCTATATTTCTACAAGTGAAATTGAACTCTAAACATACCTGGGCCGGCAAATGCCGCAGTGATAGTTAACAGCACGACTAACAGCTTCATGATTGTGTATAGCTGATCTCCCTTTGAAAACCCACAGCTGCTTCATCAGTTTATATAGTGCCTCCCTCCTGGGGACCCCCCTACGCATGCGGGGTTAAGACAATGAGCGATCAAAAGTCAACTTGGTCATTGATCATTGATAGGTCCAATTTTGAACAAAGGCTCGTAGCACTCGGTCCGTGTTGTCGAAAACAATCGCTAGCACGCACCTCCGCGATCTCTATCATTGGTCGTTGCGTGTTTGTCAAGTAAATAGCCTCCAAGGCCCATGTCAACAAAGATTGATCTTTCCCCACTAAATCGCTAGATATGATGATAACTGTGGTGTTTTGCAATTTTCTATTTTCGAGTTCTTTCTAAACTAATAATGTTACTATTTACATATGACTGTATTCCTATCTGTAACGTTAATCATATTATTTTGTGATACGGTTGCTGTTTTCGTCACTAAATCTTGTGAGTACTAATTTCTTGCATTTTTTTTATTTATCTGAAGTGTTTCTCGAGGTTGTCAAATGCGTGGTAAGAAAGTTTCATCCGAGTAAAGTATTCCAACATGTTTCCACTTTTTTGATATTTTTAAAATCAAATTGGTTTATTTATTATTTATTTATTTTATTTTATTTATTTATTTATCTATCTATTTATTTTAATCATTTATTCTATTATTATTATTATTATTATTATTATTATTTTTTTTTTTTTACAAATATGCATGTTTTCTTATAAAAGATAAGTACACAGGTATATAGGCAACAATCACAGTGAACACGCGTGTTTCTCAATCAATCCAGCCAACGGCCAATCAGAGGCATCTATTCACGTGAAACCCAACTTTGTGCTGTCATGGTTATCTGTCCGAAACAATAGGCACGTAACTCATCGAAATTTATTCGAGAAAGGTCAAACAATAATAACGTGCAGCTGACCAGCAAATTTAAAAGATTTTCTTTGCATATGAAAAATAGTTTGATACTCCTTCAAGATGTAATCAGTCTTAGAGAAACATTTCACAACGGCTTTTGTGCATGGATGACGAAGTAGTCGAATGTTCATCTGTGTGTGTGTGTGTGTGTGTGTCAAACAGGATAGCTTCCTGTCATTGTTTCATTATCAAAGGTTCTACATTTCATAATATACACTGAATGCTTAGTTAACTATAATACCCACACTTCGTTAGCTAATCAGTTAACATTGAATCAAATACAGAGTTGATATAAGTATGAATTTGCTATGATTTTCACCTATACATCTATCCTATACAAACCTTGTACTTTAGCTCACAACTTAGTCTGAATGTCAACGTGGTTTGAGTGGAGGTGTAAATGGTAACGATACTGTATAGGAACTAGACTAGTGGAGGTGTAAATGGTAACGATACTGTATAGGAACTAGAATGCTCACAACTGATCTCGATGCAAACAAAGCTGAGATTGCGGTGAATCGAAATCTTTCCTCATCGTAAAGATTTTTATGTCTTTTCACTAACCCCGCCACAGTAGAACCAACTTTGCGACAGGTAACAGTATTAGACTACTAAAAGTATATCAGATACTCGTGTTATTTAATTGAACCAAACCAGACTGATTATGGCGATATATCGGACTAAAACATTCGATTATTATGACTTTGATTCTGGAAAACGCATATAATCCGTACGTATGTATGTATGTATGTATGTATGTATGTATGTATGTATGTATGTATGTATGTATGTATGTATGTATGTATGTGTACGTACGTACGTACGTATGTATGTATGTATGTATGTATGTATGTATGTATGTATGTATGTATGTGTGTATGTATGTATGTATGTATGTATGTATTCATTCATGCATGCATGCATGTATGTATGCATTCATGCATGCATGTATGTATGTATGTATGTATGTATGTACATGTATGTATGTATGTATGTATGTATGTATGTATGTATGTATGTGTGTATGTACGTACGTACATACGTAGGTACGTACGTGTGTGTGTGTGTGTATGTATGCATGTGTGTGTATGTGTGTGTGGCCAGCCAGTGCAATTGCTTGATAACGTATGTTGTTATTCGCAATTTTAATATAACATTTACTTCGGCACTTGAATATTTGTAAACTTCTCCGTGTCACCCCGAACTAGATTTTATGTACCCTGAACTTGTTCTCTATTTCACCTATTATAACTAGCTCTGAACTAAATTTGTGTTAGTAAAACGCTGTCAGTCGACGAGTACACTAGAACTCAGTGTTTGTATTACTTAACTTAGTGAATACAGCACGATTTGTCAATGACGTTATTAGTATATCTCCCCTTAAATGTTGACAATGGGTAGAACAAAACAAGGTGTCATGTCATATAAACTGACATGCTATGGCTAGTTAATGCTACTCTCAAAAACTCTCCAATAAATAACAACAGTCGATACAACACGACACACTTCGCTTTCATATGTTTAAACAAAGAGACTTACATAACCTACCTACCATATCAAACAATTTGAGAGTCGTCAGGTCATGAACTGACTTAACATGACTATGAAAACTATATTACTTGGTCGTCTTGGATGCGTTATGGGTTTGCTCTACCTAGATCGACAAGTACTTCAATTTACCTCAGTTAGTTTAACTTAAATAGTTCGGGAGTCGGTATTTAACCTGTTCTTAATACCCACCAAATCACTGTTTTCGATCTTATTATCAACGTTCCTTGGTGAAATTATTTTCAATTGGGTCAATAACTTTGTGTTTGAATTACGAAGCGGGGAAAAATAGAAAACTGGGGGGGGGGGGGGTGAGACCAGGGACAAAAAAAAGAATGACAAAAACATTGTTCAGATCCGAAGTGGAGCAAGAAAGTGTACTTTATTGTTAGCATCTGAAAGAATGATTGTACATGCATATGACGACAGTGTACGCGTGATACGATAGCATTGTATGCATATGAGAAGCACTCGGTTTCCTCCTAGTGTTGAAAACAACACAGTACATTTCACGACGTCATTATCCGGTGTAATCTGGCTGACAGCGCTTTCCTCGAAGGTTGAGAATATTGAGGGAAGGCACACGAGAATCTGTTTCTTTTAAAACACAACAACAAAGTTCCCACAGTCAGCACATTTTGCGTACTTTTTGATGCACACTTTCTTGGTGAATCCTCGGGGGGGGGGGGGGGGTGCAATGCCAAGTTATCACGGGTGTTTATTTGTTTTTTAAATTTGTTTTCAGTCAAATGCAACCAACTGTGTTCTTATCACCGGAACGGTTTGCTTTATTCTATGGATGACTGAAAGGCACGTTATCAACTTCGATATTTCGTGGCGAACAAACTCTACGTTATTTGAGAATATTCCGTATAGTCATTTTACCACCCCTTTAAATCTTACACGAAGTGATGTGTTGATAGGTATAAAATCAATATTGTGCCTAACTAATAGACTATCGTAAATTGTTTTGTATAACGTGTCGATGTATATACAATCAGTCCAAGTTTTGAACGTCATATAGTAAATTAATACTAGTAGGAGGCATGGACTAAACATTTCTTTCAATCATAGCGACGTTGCACAATTCTTGTTTATTTCCCCCAAGAAATGGATTAGCGGTCATCCGTTCTATTTCACAATATAAAGGTATAGAGGTACCAGCTGATATTTGACAAAAAACCAACCACAATTGTATCTTGTTTACTAGTTGTAGGGACTACATTATCCACAAGTAATACACTCTTAGTCCTACAATGTACAATATATATAATGTGGTATGCACAATGCCTTTGTACTGGATTAACTTACAATCGGAACTGATGTGGTTTTCAAATTTGGCGCGGGTTTATTAATACATTACGAATTTGAAACTAATTCTTCAAACTGTTGGATTATAAAAAAAGAAGTTATAAAAATAATCCATTATTAATCAGGTGCAATGAATTATACAGGTTTGTTTTCTTAGGACAATACTTAGTTCTATCTTGTGTATAAACTAAATATAAAACGCATTAAAAAATAAAAATTGCATTGGAACACACACCATGACAAACTAGTCTACAATGTACACTATAATATTTGCCTGTTCTGTCCAAGTTAATGTTTGTTATTTAAGTTTCACTTATTCCGTTCTGGTAGAAAACAAATATAATGGATGTATTCTTACTTAAATGTTGACAACGGAATGTTAGAATTGGATATTTTCATATCAGATAATGTTTGCCAGTATCCCTGTCTTCTATTTTAAGCTAATATAGTTCATATCAATGTGTTTTTCTGTATAATAGCTCAAATCACTACACTCTACCGAGAACAACCTGTTGACAACGACTTGTCTTATCAGTACATAGGAGACCCAGATTAACAACTGACCAGGTGCCATCCCAAGGTGTCTACGTGCAATCTATATATTGCATCAGCAAGGGAATCCTCCTAGCTCCACTGACACGTGAAAGCGGCGTGATCATTATTTGACCATGAGTACAGAGGTCTATCTAGAACACAAATCAACTTATTGTTCCATATATAGCATTTTAACAACAACAAAATGATGACGATGACATCTTGTACGTTATCTTGTTTACCTGGTCAACTTTTATCATTACCAAATCATATATCTTGTTTACGTCATTTTAGCTCAGGTCAGCGTTTTCATATTAAACGTAACATCTGTTTTGTCTCTATAGCGTGTTTGTGGCATATTATTTGGCTTTGCTTTATTTTTTCTTCATCTGTCTTTATCGAAAACAAATGATGAACCAATTCATTTGAATTTTCAGTTTAATAGGTTAAAATGAATAGTATCTCAGCTCTAGATGCTAGTGACAATATTTTAATTTCAATAATTAATAGGATAATTGAAAGCTGCAATATTCTTGTTCCTTCTAACTCTGTTGCCCAATACATCCCTTCGCTTTTTACAAAACAACTTTAAGCTTGGCGTAAAAAACAGTTATCTATAGCTCAACTATATATGAATGGATGGTTAGGGAATGACCGCCCTATTTGGACTCATGCATCGATCATCTCGACGATCTTGACAACGGTGCATGCCAGTGACATTGTTTGATATTACACGGTTACGGTTACCGTCTTGTCGAGCATATGAGAACGTCCCCCGTGCCTAGAATTGTTGAGAAACGTAAATAGGCAAGAAGTAAGTGCCTTCAATATTTTTTACATCATGATATCTGAAAACTAGGCATTTGAAGCCATACTCTACTGGCCGGTGTTATGGCATAGACGATGATCATACCGAGAGATTGTCATTTGTTTATTGAGTGTGTGCCGTGGGAACATATATACCTAGCATGGCACGGGTCAAGGCATATACTATTATTAGTCTCAATATCTTAATTCTTATGATTTTATTTTTATCTTTTAAAAGTACACATATCACATTAATTAACATGTAGAATTGGAGATTACTGATTTAAATACACGTATATAATAAATATAAAAAATCTGATCGCAAAGATAAAGTGCATCAATTTTTAATTCCTTTAGCGGTTCTTTTATATTGTAGCAGCTAGCTACAAGGCCGTCCTAAGGGTATTGACCGGTGTGTATTACATGTATACTAAAACAAGGCCATCTCCACCCGATGAGTCGGTGTACTCTCTCGGCACTTTCACCCGATGAGTCGGTGTACTCTCTCGACACTTTCACCCGTACACAATCATTGTTGCAGACTAACTACAGTATGCACACTAAGTTCTCCAATGAAAACGACACCTTGCATCTTGCCCTTGTATTCGATTCTCCTTAACGGACACACCAGCAGGTAATAACTTACTTGCTTCGAATTTAGAAAAAAGTTCGGAATTTTACTGAGCTCAAGCACGTACGTTAAAAAGAATCAAGTAAATCTCAGTAGGGTGTCGTCATATAAGAATATTTCTCCGAGAAAAAACAATACTCTGAATAAAGTTTTATCCAATACTGTATTTACACTTATTATATAGTTTGAACTACTGCAATTGACCACTGATAAATCGTTATCAAAAACAAATCATCAGAGCTGTATTCAACACGGTTTCATCCTTCAGTTTCAACTTCTGTCTGTGATCTGAACATGTTTATTAAGTATATGTCCTTTTACATATATGCATAGCACAACGCGTTAGAACAGCATAATGACATTTATAGTAACCACTGTATAATAATTATAAGTTGACCAGGTATATCAAGGACATTGAAATAGTTCAATTCTTTTCTCTATGTCACATTTCAACCGTGTATTTCATGAACATTGATACATTGCCATTTATTAAGTATAGTATTTTTACACCACCACTCAAGTTATATATAGTGTCAAGGGTAGGTGCCTCGATTTACCGTCATGGGGAACGAAATGTGTATAACGGTATTTAAACCAAGGATGGAGGGATTTGACAATTGTGGTAATAACGCCTGCAGTGACGTGGGCAGCGCACAAAGGTGAAAGGTTACTTAAGGTCGCTATGACCTTGATGACATCGAATCACGCTAGTGTATTGTTGTACTTTTCATTATGATTGTTTACTCTGTTATCCGTAAACATGTTTATTTGTGAGTTGGACGTTTCTCTAGAACTACTCCTGTTTATGTTATTTTATGTTGGTGAAGTACAGTAACCAAGCCATGGTTTACTTGTTAGCTGGATCTTCGAGGACGATGATCAAAAGCTAAAAACAGCTAATACTTTGCATCTGTAGTCATACCTAATACTGCATACTTGGCGAACTCCGAGTTTATTGGCCACTCTCTACTTACAATAGACTGCAATAATAGATTATTGAAAGCTCAACTGTGCAAACATTCAATCTACTTCATTATAATTATTACTTCATTTTGCACGACAAAAGAATAATTGACCAATTCACCAGGTATATGAAATAGGCCTAGCCCGTGACTAGTATATAGTTGTGTATGCGACAAAGGTTTGGAAATTCTAATTGTAAGACAGTATGCATGCATGTATGCGCGCGCGCGCGTGTGTGTGCGCGCACATCTGTCTGTCTGTCTGTCTGTCTGTCTGTCTGTATGTATGTATGTATGTATGTATGTATGTATGTATGTATGTGTGTGTGTGTATGTATGTATGTGTGTGTGTGTGTGTATGTATGTATGTATGTATGTATGTATGTATGTATGTATGTATGTATGTATATATGTATGTATGTATGTGTGTGTGTATGCATGTATGTATGTATGTATGTATGTATGTATGTATGTGTGTGTGTGTGTATGTATGTATGTATGTATGTATGTATGTATGTATGTATGTATGTATGTATGTATGTATGTACATGTGTTACTTCTTGTGTTGTAATGTATTAAAACGAAAGAAGATCTTTAATTTTTCCCCCGAAATCAATTCCTTCGATACGAACAGCCCGATTGTTGGCAAATAGTGTTGTATGGTTAATGCCGGAGATTTGTGTTTATTGTAAAAGCTTAAATCAGTTCAGCCTTCGACAGCACAAATCGTTATCATTACTGGTCAAAATAAGACAAGAATTATAATATCTAAGATTTCACGTGACGTAGTGCTGACCTATTATTTTACACGTAATTCAATCATAAATCAATAATTGCTAATCAGATAAAGACCAGTGTTTCAATCCAAGGTTCTCACATTACCTATATTTTAATCCTTATTTTGACTAGTAGGTCTTTGACGTTACTCGATGTCTTCAACACAGACCAGATTTAAACTGAATGCCGTCCGTATGTGTAGTCTTGAGGTTTTTGTTCCTACACATAGCTGGAATGCAAAAATCTTGGCTATACTGAATACATAATATACCCCTCAATTGGCAAAAAGGTGTGCCAAACTATAAGAAATCTGAAAGGAGTTTGTGATATCAATCGAAGTATGTAGTGGAACAGGTGTAATGGTTTTTGAAGTGAAATTATTCAAATTTACAGAGATACACATGCAGACATACATTTACCCATGCACAGAATAAATGTTAGGATTGCTTATTGATATCATTTGAACATAATGAACTTTTGTTTAGTGTCATGAATCTATAATTCTTATGCCCAGTATTTGGTCTACAAGGTTCATCAGTACATTTTACTATTTGTCATTAGAGTGGTCACTCTTTGATGGATTCACTGTATTATCTAAATCGAATCTGAATATTACATTAAATTTCAAACTTGGAAAAGAAAGTAGGAAAATGCATAAACCGGAGTTGAATGCAGCGCTTTCTAGTCTTGCGACGAATCTGAAAATAAACAGAAAAGCCATGTCTTCATAACGAGTGAAAAATATGAAATTTCAAGTACGCAAAAAGGAAATGGTCGTCACTGTCGACAATTGACCGCACAACGCTAGAGTGTACAAATCAACGGCATAGTATTAGTAGAATTACACGTACGTACTATATATACGTAACTAACAATTTCATGAATTATGCAAGAAATTTAGCTCTACATCTGTGATTTTGAAGCCCCAGTAAAAGTTAGTTGTTCAAATGCCTTCTAGCAATTGCCAGTACAGGAAAGCTTGACGTCCTCCACTCGGCCTTCGCGATCCCGTAACACATACCCGGGATACAAACTAGTTTCCACGGCAAATAATAAGCAAAATTCAAACCCTCGTAACATCGCTAGTACGCATCGGAAAGTTTACATACTTCATGGTAAGCATGATAAATATAACTTTTTGGGCTAGAGATTGTAGACATTTACACCAAAGCTATGACTTTGGGGAGGTATGGGACCAACAAGGTGTTGGTGATGAATTGAAATTTCTTAAAAATATTTAAACAGAGACATTGATATTGATGTACAATTATGGTCAGAAGGTATGATCATGAATACGTCTAGAAAACTTGATTATTATGCTTCATTTAAAAAGGAATTGTCTCTGGAACCTTATTTAACCTCTCTTGATAAACCAATATTCAAACTGATGCTTTGTAGATTTAGAACCTCAACACATACTTTCAAAATCGAAACTGGTCGTTGGGATAAATACTCCAAGAGTAGAGAGACTTTGTGAAATGTGTAATTTAAATCAAGTAGAGGATGAATTCAACTTTTTACTTGTATGTCCATTTTATACTTGTATAAGGTCAAAATATATTGCCAATTACTTTTATAATCCCCCTCTGCAACATAAATTTGTATTACTTCTGTCGTCTCACAAGGTTAACACTCTCAGAAAACTTAGTAGATATATATTTCATGCTACTAAACTTAGAGAAGTTGCTACTAGAAACTGAGATCTAAATTTTCCCTACTGCTCCCTACGTGGGACTTATTTGTTATTTTCTAGTGATCTGTTCATTTTTGTATATTTAAGGTTTGTACTTTTTGGCCGGTGGCCACCAGTACTGAATAAACGATTGATAAGTATGATACAGGTCTATACTTCGATTCTATACAACTCGTTTACAGGATGATCTTTATGTAAGACTCAGTTCAATAATTTCGCTATGCATGCTGAATTTCCATCGCTCTCAAATTCGCATGGTTTCTCGAAATCTAAAAATCAAGAGAAACTTATCGATATATATATTTCGATATACGTACCTTTTAATACAAGCAACCTGTATACGAAGCCAATCAACATCGGAAAATTGGGGAAAAATTGACTCAATTTAAGCACTGAGTTCAGCGCCCAATGTAACATTACGACCTTTACTTTTCTCGTTTGCATTGTCGTGATTAGGGAGCCGTCATTATCTATGACAGGGGGGGGGGTTCGGTCGGAGGAATTGCTTTAAGGGACCGGTCAGTTTCTCCAGCCTGGGAAGGGGGCGGTGGATTCTTAAATCGGGCCGACAAAAAGTCACTGACCCCCCTATCTGTAAAACCCAAAACAGGCTGACCCCCCCCTATCACTTAATTCTAAAACATGATGACCCCCCATATATGATATTCGCATGAGTGACAGGTATTTTTTGATCGTGACTCAGTGTGGACTGCTTGACTGTCTTGCATCTACTTTATAAGATCCCGGGTTAGCACTATCATAATTATAATTATTGACTACACAGGGTAAATATATTTGAAAAGGAGTTTAATAGCATCTTGACAGTGAAAGGTAGGGGGAAAGCTTTGAGAAGGGAATATGTACAGCTGTCATGGGGGGGGGGGGGGTCCTAGGGGGTCTCCCGACTAGGCCGAAGAAACTGACCGGTCCCTAAAATCCAAAAAAATTGGCTTGAAATTTTTGAGTACCACTCCCCCGACACAAATGTTTTGCGTACCCCGCCCCACCAGTTTAGTCATAACTGTTAATGGCGTTCTACTAACATTACACAAATTGACGTTGAGTGTGTGTTCCATTGAGACACACGCACCCCCCCACCACACACACACATACATACATACATACATAAATACATACATACATACATACATAAATACATACATACATACATACATAAATACATACATACATACATACATAAATACATACATACATACATACATACATACATACATACATACATACAACAATACCAAACTTTTTTATTTTGAAATTGAATTTCCTCATAACATGATGGATGTAGCTTATTTCAAAAGGAAGAGGTAACAATGATTGCAGCTTATGTTCCCAAAGTAGTTAGTAACATTGGAAATTAGGTGGTATAAGTTGAATTGAAGTTTGAGGGAGCCAAGTGGTAATGGGGAACGGGAGGGGGTTTAATTCAAGGACTAAAATAATGCATTCTGGTGCTATTTTCAGTAATAATAATACATAAAATTTGAATCAAATAAAAGGGAGCAGTTCCACGGTGAGGGTAGGTACGGGGGTTGGGGTTGAAATTCAAGGACTGAAAACTGAAAGAGTGCTATCTGGTGTTATTTTAACATGTCAAGGTGATAACAATACTCTCTCTGGATCACAAGTGAAATTGTAATTCAGAATACTAACACTGACAAAATTCTCAAAGTATAGTTGCATGACATACCATGTAAAATTATTTTATCAATATGAAAAATTACAGTATACTTATATACTCATTTCATGTAACAGAACGCCATGTACTAGTATCTGTGCAATGAAAAGTTAGCTATATATTACCATATTCTTTGTTTTCAACATATATTTGATATTTATAATCGTAATCGTGTGCAATGAAACCTGTCAGAGATTTTCAGCTCACCAAGTTACCATATCATCCCAGTATCTGGTATGCTTTCACTGACTGACATAATCTACACTGTGATATTCTAGATGAGTTGATTCTATTTGGTCAAACTTTGCCCTCCTGTGTGGCTTCAGCTGTTTATTTCTTTAACCAGGTTATTCCTTACTACTTTATCAATTAATGGTTGGTTTCATGTAACAGAACTCAATGTACTAGTATCGGTTTGATCAATTTGTGTTACGGATTGTTATGGTCTACTGTACTGGCATCAGAAACTACAGGTATATGTCGAATGTGAATGCATTTTTAAAGGAGCTATGTATATGCAATATGCACTCAAAAATTCTACCAGAAAAAACAATGTGTTAATAAATATGTACATACATACATACATACATACATACATACATACCTTGCATAATCATGTATATATAGGTGTGTTCTTTACTTCAATGTTAGCAAAAAATTTGGGTAGCCCCCCCCCCCCTCCCCTCCCCAGTTTTTGAGTACCCCCTTCTAGCTTAACATTTTTTGAGTGACCCCCAGCCTTCGATTCCTCTGACCCTCCCAGGTCATAAATAATGACGGCTCCCTAATTTCAAGAAATGCACTGCCTTCTGGCAGCAAACTCGCTCCTCAGTATTGAAAGATTTATATATATAAATATATAAAAGATTTTTAATTTTGATCGAAAAAGAGATCGTATGGATTTATCTTGGTGAATTCTCCATCAAGATTGCCCACAGATGTGGTTTATTTATCGTGGTGTGTGATATTTAGATCGTTGGGTCAATATTCAAATTGGATAGGTCAAACCGTAACAAGAGTTTCAAACAGTTTACAGTTGCACCATGCAATCTATAAACTAATTAGCGAAAATTTAAATTACATAAATTGCTCATCAATTATTCATTAGATGTTTATCAAAACCTAATCAGTTCTAGCCATTACATTAAAGAATATGTGCACCAAATTTCGTTTGACTTGGCCAGTCGTTTTTACCTTCCATAAAGGGAGGTATTGAAATGGCAATGTCTGTATGTATGTATGTGTGTGTGTGTGTGTGTGTGTGTGTGTGTGTGTGTGTATGTCTGTGTATGTCTGCATTTTCTTAAAAACGGCTGGCTCAATTATAATGAAATTTGCTACATATCTTCCATATGCTAATGGCAAGAACTGGTTAGTTTTTGGTGAACATCCAATGAACAGTAAATAGTTATTTGCATAATTAATGGTTTTGAGTAATTGTGCTATATCTTTGGAACGCATACTTCAAATTCAATATAATTTGGTTCATATGTTAACCATAACAAAGTGCATATGTCCTATAATGTTTGTTGATTTAGCTTAAAGCTTTTATAAATAATTTCCATAATTAATGAATTTCAGTAATTAGGCTATATCTTAAAAATGCATACTTATATTTCAATATAATGTCAGTACATAAGTTAACCATAACTAAGCGCATATGTCCTATAAAGTTTGTTGATGTAGATTACAGTTTTAATGAATAATTTGCATAATTACTGACATTTGGTAATTTCTCTATCTTAAGAATGCAATCTTCAAATTTCATAGAATTTGGTTCATTTCCAATAATGAGTGTAGGCCCAAAAACAATGAGTGTAGGCCCAAAAAATCTATGGTTTTGCATTCAGATTAAATCTTGTTTAAGTGGTGATACAGACAGACAGACAGACAGACACAAACTTTTCACCCCAATATAAAACAAAAATCAGACAATGAAACAGCTTTCATTTACATACCTAGTATGGGTTAGAGTGAAGTTCACCCACTGAGATGTATTGTCACTCAGGTCACTTTCACATGATGGAACTATGCATAGTTGTAGTGGCCTGAAATATGAAATAATGACAATGAACAGTAGCACCTTTGACAACTTGATAATAATATTTTATTTCAAAGAATAAAAGTAAATAAATAGATAATGTTACAAAGCACTCGGGATTCAGTGCTTTTGTTGAGATGATAAAAATGGGAAAAATGGGAGAACTGAAAAAAGTTGTCTTAAAGTTGAATTTTATTAAGTTTAATTTTAATTCAACTTAAACAATGAGTCATAAACAGTTAAAATTAGTTTGTAACTACAAAAAATATAAAATATTATAGCTAAAATAAGGTTAATATTTTTGGCCTGAACGGCTTGCCATACCTAGGCGAGTTCATACTTTCTTCTTTAAACAAGTGTCTGACAAACTTGGAAGCAAATCTAAGCAATATATATTGTTCATATTCTTGGGAAATAAGCTTACAAACTTATCTTATTGAAGTTCACTGTTTATTTGAGTAACCCCTTCTCACCAGCACTAGTCTTTTTCATATCTTATCAACACTAATATTGTACTGTTCAATAATATTAAAATGGCAAAATTAAGCTGTAACAAACTTTAATTTACGTACCTTCAGAACATATTTTTACCTCCCATAACAGGAGGTTATGTTATGCTTGTGTCTGTCTGTCTGTCTGTCTGTCTGTCTGTCTGTCTGTCTGTGTCTGTGTCTGTCTATCTGTGGACATGATATCTCAACTAGAAGTAAACTAAAAATTAAATTTTGGTAAACATCCAATGAATATTAATTAGTCATTTGCATATATATATATATATATATATATATATATATATATATATATATATATATATATATATATATATATATATATATATATATATATATATATATATATATATATATATATATGGAGATGCACAAAAAATCGTTATTTTGACCATTTTTGAGATTACGTGCTCTTTGCCATACTAAATATTATTCTTTCAACCAGCGAAAATGGAACTGGGTTTGAGTTTTGCAATTCCCAAAAAATCATGAAAAAAAGAAGTAAACAAATGCAAGCGTGTACCGAAATGCCTAAAGAAGCCCTGTTTTATCACTATAAACTCACGATATTTGCATAGAACTAAGACGATTGACAGAGGATTATGCAAAATATATGCGGTGTCAAATTTGCACATGCTCAGATCACACACGGATCACTAGCACTGTAACCATATGGAGTAAAAGGGAAGATATCTCCATGACGGTATCACGAAGGAAAGAAAAAGATGTGGGTATCCCAGGCGTAACTTTCTTTCTCTTCCAGTAGTGACGTTGCAACGTTAATAACGTCAAAAATATATATATAACGCATATGAACAAACGAGTAAAACCTCTCCAAGAATACCGACATTTGCCCATAAGTTTCTGAAATTCACTGATGACCGAGTTTCATACCATCTCAAGATTTACTGCTCACATCGTCATATCTGATTCTTGTACTTTGAAAACTGTTGATACTTTGGTCACTGTCAAATGCAAGCTGACACATTTCAATCACGTACTACAACATTCGAGGAGAGGGACTGCTGCCAATTGATGAAAATACATTGAATTCAAAAGACTGGAAATTCCAGAAACCTACATGCCCGGCCTAAGACTGGAAATTCCAGAAACCTACATGTTTTTTAGTAATTAGACTACATTGTACGTCTTGAGAATGCATACTTCAATTTAAATATAATTTATTACATATGTTAACCACATTAAAGCACATATGTCCTATAAAGTATGTTGATGTAACTAACAGTGTTAATGAATATTTTCCATAATTAATGATTTTTGGTAATTAGGCTATATCTTAAGAATGTTATCTTCAAATTTTACATTTTATTTTATTTTATTTTGTAGTTAAGCAATATCTTTAGTATGCAAGCTCTAAATTTCAGATAATTAGTACATGTATTGATGGTACAGATGTGCATGTGTCATATTTAAAGCTTGATCATGTTACACAGGGTTCGCACGGTCCTGGAAAACCCTGGAAAACCCTGGAATTTCAAACCCTCCCTGGAAAGCCCTGGAAAACCCTGGAAAAATGCGCCCTACCCCTGGAAAACCCTGGAAAATGATCATGTTCAATCGATCGATTAATATTGACGATCGTCATGCCCGTGTTCGAGCCACCCATTCATATGATTCTGAATCTCGTAAATGTGAAATCGCGAAAATATTTTCAAAGTCTTTCGCCACGCTGGGTGATGAATCAAAATTCACGCCGATTGAACCCAGACAGTCAAGCGATCGTTCCACGAGACACTTGCCCCACAGACCGTGCCTATTTAGTTGAATGGGCGCCGCAGTGTTTCTTTCGATCTTGCATACTATACATGTTGTATATTGCTACTCCATACATCTCCCAGTCGTCATTTCAGGGACATGATATTGCATTGTAACAGTCCCGGCCGGGGTAACATGTACAGTAGGTCTGTTAACAAGATTATCGTAACATTGTAGCGAGTATCAAAGCATCATCAACCTTGATTAGAAATTGTTACAAGTTCGGCGCACGAGTCGACATACTACAATCTAGGGATAGGGCCTAGGGAAGTGCAAGTTGAATTTCCGGGTTGTGGAAGTACGGTTGTGACTTTTATTTCGTCGATAAATGGGTATTTGTGTTACATGTTCTAAAAGAATAAACTACTGTTTTATGTTGTCGGTACAGTAACATTCGTCAATGGTCAAGTTGAGTTGAAATCGCGATGTTCCGCAACTCATGGCATCCGTACATAAACATCGAGACGCAAACGATGAATGTATTCAGTTATTCATAGCTCGAAATTTCGTTACGTAAATGACGTTTTTATTCAAAATTTTGAAGAAAAAAATTATTTTAGGTGGCTTATAAATCTAGTAACATCAAACTATACAATAACGAGGACAAACTTTAGTTTTTGATTTATTTTTCTGGATATGTCTGAATTAGACTGACGAATGCTGCGACTCAATCTTACACGATCAATGCACCAGCTTGACGAAACGGCTACTTAGGGGGTAGGGCAGAGGTTTCTCCGTTAATCTTAGCGTGTAAACGTGGTTTTGAAACCAATATCTTGCATAGTGTCGATTGTCTTTAAAATGTTTTGTGACATATGGGAACTGTTGTTGATTTTTCTCGTCCATATCAGACAATTAGATGTCATTCAAAAAATATACTTCAGTGTCAACACCCCTGGAAAATGGCCAAAATCAATATGAATACCCCTGGAAAACTGACGAAACACCCCTGGAAAGTCCTGGAATTTTGTTTTGCTTTAAGTGTACGAACCCTGATGTAACTTATAAGCTAAATTGTTCATTTGCATAATTAATGAGTTTTTTATAATTAGGCAATATTAATTATGCAAGCTTCAAATTTCATAAAGTTTCAAATAATTACTTTTTTAATTAAGTCGTAAATCATGTATAATAGTTATAGCTCAGAACTATGCATTTCAACAATGTGTGTATGTGGCTTTGCCCTTACGGGAAGCCTTCAAGTTATAATGTGTGTATGTATGTGGCTTTGCCCTTACGGGAAGCCTTCAGGTTAACTCTGGTATGGTTTACCATGCTAGTGTTAATTTGTGAATAAAATACAAAATGGTGCAAACATATAGTCATAAGTTGTTCCTTTCCCCACCCAACAACTCCCTTACTCAAATAAACAAGTACTATTGGGGGAAGGTGTACCGTGTCTACCAATGGTTCTCTAGATATGTGTACCATGTAAAATATCTTTAGTAGCCCACCTGCCTTGCAACACACACACACACACACACACACACACACACACACACACACACACACACACACACACACTCACACTCACACACACACACACACACACACACACACACACACACAGTCACAAAGACAGACACAAAGCTATAGCATACCCCCTTTCAGTCCTGAGTCCCTTCACAGAAGGTACAAATCAGACAACTATTTGGTCTACTAACAAGTTAACGTGATGAATGTCTTTCTGATAACCTGAAACAAATGGAACCCTACTCAGCCAAACATCCATTTCTTTTGTAAGTCTAGCCATTGTTCTATACAGATATTCTATTCGGTTCAATTGATGTTAAAACTTCTAAAGCACCGCATTGGTTTATAAGAGTATGAATTGATAACCTTTGACACAGTCGTCAACAAAATTATCATCTCTACAAGAATAACACCACAATTATGATACAAGTTAAAATTGCACGATGTGGTACTTGTACCACATGATAAAAAAGATTAAAATATCAATTTGTCTAGACACCTTAGGTAAATCATAGACCCTACATGACCCTTGTGTACCTATACAAAATGTGGTTTTAAGTTCCAATTGTTTTAACCATGTATGGTGATTGCTGGCATTAAGACATTCCTGTCACTTGATCTGCATATTGTATTCTCTTTATATTTCAATAAACTCAGTTGTAGTATCCCATAGTTGTCTCTTGTTCATCAGCTTCCATTCTCACAAGTCAGTGTACAATTTTCTGCTGATGCAATGTGAGGGGGCTGTTGTAAAGAGGCTAGTGGTTTTATGATGATGTCATCTCCAGGCTGCAATAGACCTGCATATTGTGTATTCTCTTCATATTTGGATACATGCAGCTTTAGTACAACATACTGTTGTATCTTGTTCACAAGCTCTCTGTAACAGATCAAATACTTCATGACAATATATGGGCAAGTACACATTTTGTATTTGTTCACATTATCCCCCTTGTATTTTGTGCTACAGTTTAACACATACAGAAACATGAAATGAAGAAGAGACATAGTGACACAATATATTGATTTGATACAGTATATACAATGTATACATGATTTCTAAAAGGTCTGCGGATGTTCAGCCATTCATTTGACTATCCATCACTATTGTTATCTTTGAACTAGACACTGACATTTGGCTGTTGCTATGGATGTGGTCTTGTTGTTATGCATATATATGTTCATTTTTGGAATATTCATTTACTTGTTTAGTCCCTGTTATCTTTGCAATACACACCATCATTTGGCGGTTGCTATGGGCATGTGTTGTTGTTATGCACATCTACATGCATTTTTTAAAATGTTTATTCACTTGCCTTCAAATCCCTTTTTATATCTTTGCAATATACATCATTTGGCAGTTACTATGGGTGTGGCCTTGTTGCTAGGCATATTTGTATACGTTTTTTGAAAGTTTATTCAGTTGCCTACCCATCGCCATTGTTATCTTTGCAATATACATCATAATTTGGCTGTTGCTATAGGCATGGTCTTGTTGCTAGGCATACAAATTGCATATATTTTTTAATGTTAATTCATTTTCCTACTCATCCCTGTAGTTATATTGTGTACTGAATATCATAGTTCAGTAGTGCAAATAATACATGAATAAGGTCACGGTGTGGTGAGATTACAGCAGGACGGTGTTACACCAGACAATTGGCAATAACAACACACCACATAGTCAATTAGTTTACGATTTTATATGTCCATACTGACTAACTACTAAAGTCCATATAGTGCAGCTTTCCATTGTTCAAAAGTTTGAGAAGATGTTGTAGACTGATTCAGACTTATCATCAAATAGAAAAACGACTACACATATATCAATATCAGTGTGTCATCTCCTGTGGTTTGCATACCTTCCATACACAACTTGATCTGTGCACTTTTAGTGCATCACAAACAATGGATATGATAAAGCCATTCTGATAACAGGCATGGACTGATTTCAAGTAGGTTTATCACATCGCTACTGTATGCACTATGTGACCAACTTATAACACAAACTTTTAACTATAAGGTGATATGCCATTATAAGGTGATATGCCATTATGATATAATAAAGTTATGTTGAGGATCCCTGTAACTCTTTCAATTTGTACTTTGGTCAGACTTGACTATCGATAAGTTCCTAAGCTACTTTTAACTAAGATTCACGCAAATATATAATTGTAATTTATAGCAACCATATTTCTGCTATTACAACTACCAGGGTTCTCAGACTGAACCTACCACCAACTTATCAGTCACACAGAACGTACCACCAACTTATCAGTCACACTGAACCTACCACTGACCTACCAGTCACATTGAACATACCACTGACCTACCAGTACATTGAACGTACCACCAACCTATCAGTACATTGAACCTACCACCAACCTATCAGTACATTGAACATACCACCAACCTATCAGTACATTGAACATACCACCAACCTATCAGCACATTGAACATACCACCAACCTATCAGTACATTGAACATACCACCAAACTATCAGTACATTGAACATACCACCAACCTATCAGTGTCACTCACCCTGAACATACCACCAACCTATCAGTCACCCTGAATATACCACCAACCTATCACTGTCACTCACCCTGAACATACCACCAACCTATCAGTCACATTGAACGTACCACCAACCTATCAGTACATTGATATACCACCAACCTATCAGTACATTGAACATACCACCAACCTATCAGTCACATTGAACGTACCACCATTCTATCAGTCACAATGAACATACCACCAACCTATCACACTCACCCTGAACATACCACCAACCTATCAGTCACCCTGAATATACCACCAACCTATCACTGTCACTCACCCTGAACATACCACCAACCTATCAGTCACATTGAACGTACCACCAACCTATCAGTACATTGATATACCACCAACCTATCAGTACATTGAACATACCACCAACCTATCAGTCACATTGAACGTACCACCAACCTATCAGTCACATTGAACATACCACCAACCTATCACACTCACCCTGAACATACCATCAACCTATCAGTCACCCTGAACAATTACCACCAACCTATCACAGTCACACTGAACATACCACCAACCTATCAGTCACCCTGAACATACCACCAACCTATCAGTCACCTTGAACATACCACCAACCTATCACACTCACCCTGAACATACCACCAACCTATCAGTCACATTGAACATAACACCGACCTACCAGTCACATTGAACATACCACCAACCTATCAGTCACCCTGAACAATTACCACCAACCTATCACAGTCACACTGAACATACCACCAACCTATCAGCCACCTTGAACATACCACCAACCTATCACACTCACCCTGAACATACCACCAACCTATCGCAGTCACATTGAACATACCATCGACCTACCAGTCACATTGAACATACCACCAACCTATCAGTCACATTGAACATATACCACCAACCTATCACAGTCACCCTGAACATACCACCAACCTATCAGTACATTGAACATACCACCAACCTATCACAGTCACCCTGAACATACCACCAACCTATCACAGTCACCCTGAACATACCACCAACCTATCAGTACATTGAACATACCACCAACCTATCACAGTCACATTGAACATACCACCAACCTATCAGTCACATTGAACATACCACCAACCTATTGGTTACCCTAAACATACCATCAACCTATCACAGTCACCCTGAACATACCACCAACCTATCACAGTCACCCTGAACATCATCAACCTATCAGTACATTGAACATACCACCAACCCATCACAGTTACCCTGAAATTACCATCAACCTATCACAGTCACATTGAACATACCACCAACCTATCACATTGAACTTGATATAAACAGTTGACTTGGTCAATGATATAAACAGTTGACTTGGTCAATGATATAAACAGTTGACTTGGTAATTGATATAAACAGTTGACTTGGTCAATGATATAAACAGTTGACTTGGTCAATGATATAAACAGTTGACTTGGTAATTGATATAAACGGTTGACTTGGTCCATGATATAAACAGTTGACTTGGTAAATGATCTAAACAGTTGACTTGGTCAATGATATAAATAGTTGACTTGGTCAATGATATAAACAGTTGACTTGGTCAATGATATAAATAGTTGACTTGGTCAATGATATAAACAGTTGACTTGGTCAATGATACAAACAGTTGACTTGGTCAATGATATAAACAGTTGACTTGGTAATTGATATAAACAGTTGACTTGGTCAATGATATAAACAGTTGACTTGGTCAATGATATAAACAGTTGACTTGGTAATTGATATAAACAGTTGACTTGGTCAATGATATAAACAGTTGACTTGGTCAATGATATAAACAGTTGACTTGGTAATTGATATAAACAGTTGACTTGGTAATTAATATAAACAGTTGACTTGGTCAATGATATAAACAGTTGACTTGGTCAATGATATAAATAGTTGACTTGGTCAATGATATAAATAGTTGACTTGGTAATTGATATAAACAGTTGACTTGGTCAATGATATAAATAGTTGACTTGGTCAATGATATAAACAGTTGACTTGGTCAATGATATAAATAGTTGACTTGGTAATTGATATAAACAGTTAACTTGGTAATTGATATAAACAGTTGACTTGGTCAATGATATAAATAGTTGACTTGGTAATTGATATAAACAGTTAACTTGGTAATTGATATAAACAGTTGACTTGGTCAATGATATAAATAGTTGACTTGGTCAATGATATAAACAGTTGACTTGGTCAATGATATAAACAGTTGACTTGGTCAATGATATAAACAGTTGACTTGGTAATTGATATAAACAGTTAACTTGGTAATTGATATAAACAGTTGACTTGGCCATTTTACAAATAATTGACTTGGTCATGAGAATAAAAACTACAAAGTCTGAATGTGTAAAATGTCAAATACTTGAAAGTTCAGTAAACTTTGCAATGCCTTATTAATTTTGCTGATTCAGCTATACTCCATTCATTGTTGACTCTTGTAACCTCTGACCTCTCTCTGACACCACTACAACCAGTGTGAAGTTCAGCAAAGTGTCATCTAATTATCATTGTATGCTACAGATAATAAAAAAGGGTACAGACTGGACTGGACAAAATGGCTGACTTCCAACTTTTGTATCACTTACAAATAAACACCAGACTAGACTGATAAGCATAAATAGTACAGACTGAACCTTAAAGTACACACAACTGGAAATGGCTCACTTCCAATTTTTGTATTTTTTTTCAACTTTTTAAACTGTAGTTTGACCAACTTTTGTATCACTTACAAATAAATATCAGACTAGACACATGGTTTGACCAACTTTTTGTAGCCTGTAAATCTGATCAGAAACAGTGTTATCTACATAGAATATATCAGAGGTAAACAAAGTGGTTATGATTTTGGTGTCAGCTACAGTATCAATATCAGCTTTACTGATGAATTCCTTCATAGATTGCTAGTTTAGAAGTTTAAGTTATATAATAATGCTATTTATGACATTGCTAGATTACTCTTTATCAGAGCTCTCTGTGGTATAATCATGCTGTTGTCTACAGTTGACTAGTCTTGCTGCTAGACGTTCGGGCTTTCTTTCGATGCTATAACTATAAGCGAACGAAGTTCGCATGTGAGGGCTTGCCCGAACAGTCTAGCGAATGTCATTTTCAGACCGGACATTCCATTGAGATTACGATAAGCGGTGGGTTGGGCCATATATGCATATATATACTTTAATATATTCAATCTCTGCATGCAGGTGTTGACAAACACATTTATGTCATTACTATGTCTTATCAGTTTATGGTAATTGTGTTTGATGAGTGTGTAGATGTTGTCATTCACACATTTTAGTTAACGCATTGGTGGTTATTTTTACAAGCCCCTCCTTAAGATGAATATGCATGAAAATTTAGCTATTGTCCTCTGTTTGTGCTTGTCGCTAATACGGTTCTCTGATTGGCAGTTATTTATATCCTGATGACATTCGCTAGACCTCGGATGTTCCATCCTCGATAGCGTTGTTCGGCTGTGTGTCGTATTTTATCGGAAGAACATCCGAGGGCTAGCTGATAGACTAACAGTTGACATGCTAAGTCCAACACTCAGTATACAAGTGAGTATCATACCTCTGGACAGTAGCTCTTGTGGTAGAGGGTATCAGTGGTTTGGGGTACGGGTACCAGAGGCATAGGGTAGGGTATCAATGGTCAGCCTTGGGAGGAATGTGAATGTGCTGCCCATACCACAAATCCCACACCTCATTATAAACCCATTTTGACCAAAGATTTATACCTCATTTTTAAAAATACATATGTTAACTAACTAAACCAAGTTTGCTTCATGTAAATCTGGGGGACAATTCCTTAGGTGACAACTAGATTAATTCCCAATTTAGCAACGGTCTGCAAACCCTCAGGTGTGCACACAATGCACTGTGGTGAGGAGAAACTTGGTTAGACTGCCAATACCAATCAACAAGTCTGTACTAAGGTAGACAGCCAATACCAATCAACAAGTTTGTACTACAGTAGACAGCCAATACCAATCAACAAGTTTGTACTACAGTAGACAGCCAATACCAATCAACAAGTCTGTACTACAATAGACAGCCAATACCAATCAACAAGTTTGTACTAAGGTAGACAGCCAATACCAATCAACAAGTTTGTACTACAGTAGACAGCCAATACCAATCAACAAGTTTGTACTACAGTAGACAGCCAATACCAATCAACAAGTTTGTACTACAGTAGACAGCCAATGCCAATCAACAAGTTTGTACTAAGGTAGACAGCCAATACCAATCAACAAGTTTGTACTACAGTAGACAGCCAATACCAATCAACAAGTTTGTACTACAGTAGACAGCCAATGCCAATCAACAAGTTTGTACTAAGGTAGACAGCCAATACCAATCAACAACTTTGTACTACAGTAGACAGCCAATACCAATCAACAAGTTTGTACTACAGTAGACAGCCAATACCAATCAACAAGTTTGTACTACAGTAGACAGCCAATACCAATCAACAAGTTTGTACTACAGTAGACAGCCAATACCAATCAACAAGTTTGTACTACAGTAGACAGCCAATACCAATCAACAAGTTTGTACTACAATAGACAGCCAATACCAATCAACAAGTTTGTACTACAGTAGACAGCCAATACCAATCAACAAGTCTGTACTACAGTAGACAGCCAATACCAATCAACAAGTTTGTACTACAATAGACAGCCAATACCAATCAACAAGTCTGTACTACAATAGACAGCCAATACCAATCAACAAGTTTGTACTAAGGTAGACAGCCAATACCAATCAACAAGTTTGTACTACAGTAGACAGCCAATACCAATCAACAAGTCTGTACTACAGTAGACAGCCAATACCAATCAACAAGTCTGTACTACAGTAGACAGCCAATACCAATCAACAAGTTTGTACTACAGTAGACAGCCAATACCAATCAACAAGTTTGTACTACAGTAGACAGCCAATACCAATCAACAAGTTTGTACTACAGTAGACAGCCAATACCAATCAACAAGTTTGTACTACAATAGACAGCCAATACCAATCAACAAGTTTGTACTACAGTAGACAGCCAATACCAATCAACAAGTTTGTACTACAGTAGACAGCCAATACCAATCAACAAGTCTGTACTACAGTAGACAGCCAATACCAATCAACAAGTTTGTACTACAATAGACAGCCAATACAATCAACAAGTTTGTACTACAGTAGACAGCCAATACCAATCAACAAGTTTGTACTACAGTAGACAGCCAATACCAATCAACAAGTTTGTACTACAGTAGACAGCCAATACCAATCAACAAGTCTGTACTACAGTAGACAGCCAATACCAATCAACAAGTTTGTACTACAATAGACAGCCAATACCAATCAACAAGTTTGTACTAAGGTAGACAGCCAATACCAATCAACAAGTTTGTACTACAGTAGACAGCCAATACCAATCAACAAGTCTGTACTACAGTAGACAGCCAATACCAATCAACAAGTTTGTACTACAATAGACAGCCAATACCAATCAACAAGTCTGTACTACAGTAGACAGCCAATACCAATCAACAAGTTTGTACTAAGGTAGACAGCCAATACCAATCAACAAGTTTGTACTAAGGTAGACAGCCAATACCAATCAACAAGTTTGTACTAAGGTAGACAGCCAATACCAATCAACAAGTTTGTACTACAGTAGACAGCCAATACCAATCAACAAGTTTGTACTACAGTAGACAGCCAATACCAATCAACAAGTTTGTACTAAGGTAGACAGCCAATACCAATCAACAAGTTTGTACTACAGTAGACAGCCAATACCAATCAACAAGTTTGTACTACAGTAGACAGCCAATACCAATCAACAAGTTTGTACTAAGGTAGACAGCCAATACCAATCAACAAGTCTGTACTACAGTAGACAGCCAATACCAATCAACAAGTTTGTACTACAGTAGACAGCCAATACCAATCAACAAGTTTGTACTACAATAGACAGCCAATACCAATCAACAAGTTTGTACTAAGGTAGACAGCCAATACCAATCAACAAGTTTGTACTACAGTAGACAGCCAATACCAATCAACAAGTTTGTACTACAATAGACAGCCAATACCAATCAACAAGTTTGTACTAAGGTAGACAGCCAATACCAATCAACAAGTTTGTACTACAGTAGACAGTTATCAACAAGTTTGTACTACAGTAGACAGCCAATACCAATCAACAAGTTTGTACTACAATAGACAGCCAATACCAATCAACAAGTTTGTACTAAGGTAGACAGCCAATACCAATCAACAAGTTTGTACTAAGGTAGACAGCCAATACCAATCAACAAGTTTGCACTACAGTAGACAGCCAATACCAATCAACAAGTTTGTACTACAATAGACAGCCAATACCAATCAACAAGTTTGTACTACAATAGACAGCCAATACCAATCAACAAGTTTGTACTAAGGTAGACAGCCAATACCAATCAACAACTTTGTACTACAGTAGACAGCCAATACCAATCAACAACTTTGTACTACAGTAGACAGCCAATACCAATCAACAAGTTTGTACTACAGTAGACAGCCAATACCAATCAACAAGTTTGTACTAAGGTAGACAGCCAATACCAATCAACAACTTTGTACTACAGTAGACAGCCAATACCAATCAACAACTTTGTACTACAGTAGACAGCCAATACCAATCAACAACTTTGTACTACAGTAGACAGCCAATACCAATCAACAACTTTGTACTAAGGTAGACAGCCAATACCAATCAACAACTTTGTACTACAGTAGACAGCCAATACCAATCAACAACTTTGTACTACAGTAGACAGCCAATACCAATCAACAACTTTGTACTACAGTAGACAGCCAATACCAATCAACAAGTTTGTACTACAGTAGACAGCCAATACCAATCAACAAGTTTGTTCACCTATTGTTAAAGTCTGCTGCATATGTGTCATCTAAAATTGGACAATTAATGATCTATTTGTGACTGTTAGTGTGGTATTTGTTCTTTGTCATTCACATTTACTTATTTCATTCTTCGTTCTTTTTATTCAGGAAAAATGTGAAGAGAATTAAACTATATACACATTTTATTATCAGATATCTTAATTATTTGATTGTATCACCCAACCTAATGACGTAGTGTGTGTGTGTGTGTGTGTGTGTGTGTGTGTGTGTGTGACATGTACCGGTATGTATGTATGTATATGTATGTATGTATGTATGTATGTATGTATGTATGTGTATGCATGTGTATGTATGTGTATACGTACGTGTATGTATGTGTATGTGCCTATATGAGCATATACAAAGTGTATGCTTCATGTGTGGGAGGGATAATGTGTATGTACATGTGTGGGTGTGTCAAGAATTGGACAGCAAAGTGTTCAGAAACCAAAAAGTTGCAAAACAAAATATCCCATTTTCATGGAACACTGTTATTTTTCTTGAAAGTCTTGAGTTTGTGGAAATTAAGACTAGTCAATAAGATTACTGTGAGAACTAAAAAATGTTTGTAACATTTACTTGCATTGTATTGTGAAAGCTTCAGAAGTGACACTGTAAAGAAAATATAAAACATGAATCCTTCACATGATTATCACACAGTAGGAAGCCACACCAGATACACTAGTGGGAGTCACACAGTAGGAAGCCACACCAGATACACCAGTGGGAGTCACACAGTAGGGATCCACACCAGATACACCAGTGGGAGTCACACAGTAGGGATCCACACCAGATACACCAGTGGGAGTCACACAGTAGGGATCCACACCAGATACACCAGTGGGAGTCACACAGTAGGGATCCACACCAGATACACCAGTGGGAGTTAACTGATTAGTCTATCTTTAGAAGTATACACACTTTGAACCTTACAAAGTGAATGGTATGACGTAATTACTATGTTATTGAAATATAGGTTACAAGGTTAGTAAACTTGTTAACCTAGCTAGCTGACAGGACAAATATCAAATCTTTAGATACAACATTAACACATTTCATAGATAAAAGATTTCAAGGACATCAAGATTTGCTATCTGGGTGTCGTTGTCTGTTTTATCATAAACATCTGAAAATCATAATAATTACATATGTCGTGTGCAAATATTTTGGACTCCCTAAGTTAGTGGAAATTCATAAGAAACAGCATTTAATTTTTAGACCTGCTTGAATATAATCTTCATTGCTATAATTTGAAACAAGCTGTTGCCCAACATTTGCTTTTCATTTTACAAGCTGTTGCCCAACATTTTCTTTTCATTTGTCAATTTTGCACATAAAATGTCTTTAAACTACAAAGTTTCATAAAATAGTTATGACAAGATTTTTATAGATTTTCTCCTTGCCTGTATCTAGAGATGGTCACAAATAATTTCTTATGTTTCAGATAATTACTTGGGCTTCATTTTCAAAAATGTTGAAATTAATCACCTTGAGTCTTATAATGTTTTCTTCTATTTTCTACGATGATAATAATATAGTAAACACAATTTAGGAGTTTGGATGACTTCTATCCATGCACTGTTACCATGGAAACAAATTTAGTGATTGCTGATTTCAATTAATGATTACAAAGCATACATGTAGTAGAATATTTAAAAATAATAATAAGATATTATGAAATTTGATGACAATACCTATATTTTCAATACTTGTCCTATAAAGTTATTATACATTATATACTATAGACATAAACATAGCATACTTGTCCTATAAAGTTATCATACATTATATACTATAGACATAAACATAGCATACTTGTCCTATAAAGTTATTATACATTATATACTATAGACATAAACATAGCATACTTGTCCTATAAAGTTATCATACATTATATACTATAGACATAAACATAGCATACTTGTCCTATAAAGTTATCATACATTATATACTATACACATAAACATAGCATACTTGTCCTATAAAGTTATTATACATTATATACTATAGACATAAACATAGCATACTTGTCCTATAAAGTTATCATACATTATATACTATAGACATAAACATAGCATACTTGTCCTATAAAGTTATCATACATTATATACCATAGCAGGGGTCGAAATAATGAAAAAATTTCGCTTGTCCACTGGGCAAGTAGAAAACAAAAAGTACTTGCCCAAATCAAAAAGTGCTTGCCCATTCCAAATAGTGGGGTATTTTTGTGTGGCTTACAAATGCACTGTTGTGATTAATTGGGCTTTCTTTTGTTTATTATCAAAAAATGTCACTTTGAAAGTTTCTGTGGGTACCAAA
Organism: Glandiceps talaboti; assembly: GCF_964340395.1. Taxonomy (NCBI): domain Eukaryota; kingdom Metazoa; phylum Hemichordata; class Enteropneusta; family Spengelidae; genus Glandiceps; species Glandiceps talaboti. The sequence goes on from NC_135554.1 coordinate 2,911,867, forward strand.
AAGTTCTCTCCACAATAAACAGGTGTTCTAAATAATATTAATTTTCATGGCCTAATTAATATTCATACTATAGCATAGCATACAATTTTTTGTTCACTTGTAAAAAGTAGTTGTTAAAATAATTTTTTCAGCACTTTCATAAGCTATCAATATAAAAATTAACATTTATTTCAACACTGATGTAAAATCTTTCTAAGTATTTCCTTTTCCATCATGTCAATATATTTTCTTTCCTTCCTCATCCACACCAACTATTTTTCTCCCAGTATGATTTGTTTATATTTTCCTAGTAGTATTTTCAAATAAAATGACTGTTGTAAAATTTGCAGTTGATTCAAACACCCAAAACCTGAAAAATCATGCTGTAATTTACTATTGTTGAACAATATTCATTGAGTCACTAGTCATTCCAGGTATGTTTTCTTGATAGAGTAAACAAAGTACATCAAGTACAGCTGGTCCAGATTGTTTTGAAAAGTGGTCAGTCAAGAAAGACATCTTCTCAATATTGCTACAATGTTATAATTTTCCAGACTTGTTGGCACCATGGTTATACAATGTATCCAAAGTCCTATCAGACATGTGTAGTGTCTGATATTAAGTACAGCATGAACACAGGCAAAAACACACCCCTGATCAATAATCATAAGAAATTCTCCTTGCCCCTTGGGACAAGTACTTTTCAAAACAACTTGCCCAAGCCTTGAAATCACTTGCCTGGGGCAAGTAAAAGGCCATTATTTCGACCCCTGTATAGACATAAACATAGCATACTTGTCCTATAAAGTTATCATACATTATATACTATAGACATAAACATAGCATACTTGTCAATGTGCTATCCACTCTCTACAACAGAAAACTGATAAGATATGAGTTTTAAATACACACTCACATTGTACATGCTACATTATGTCTTTCTTAACATCAGATAGCAAAACGGTAGAGTATTCACACCCACACTGTGCTATAAATGTCTTTCTTAACATCAGATAGCTCAATGACAGAGCATACAGGTTTACCCTGTAAGATATGGGTTCAAGTCCCATTCTGGTGATATGACAAACTAACAGCACAGCATGCAGTGGCTACCTGCAGTAGACAAGGTTTCATCTATTTACTGGCTGTACATTAATGACGTTCCTTACCAATAAAACTTACACCATTCCACACCATCAATTGACTTTGTCACCGTGCTAGTGTTCTAACAGTTGGTTAAGTATTTTACAAATGTGTTCAAACAGTTAGGTAAGTATTGTACAAATGTGTTCAAACAGTTAGGTAAGTATTGTACAAATGTGTTCTAACAGTTACGTAAGTGTTGTACAAATGTGTTCTAACAGTTGGTTAAGTGTTGTACAAATGTGTTCTAACAGTTGGTTAAGTGTTGTACAAATGTGTTCTAGCAGTTGGTTAAGTATTGTACAAATGTGTTCTAACAGTTGGTTAAGTATTGTACAAATGTGTTCTAACAGTTACGTAAGTATTGTGCAAATGTGTTCTAAAGGTTACGTAAGTATTGTGCAAATGTGTTCTAACAGTTGGTTAAGTATTGTACAAATGTGTTCTAGCAGTTGGTTAAGTATTGTACAAATATGTTCTAACAGTTGGTTAAGTATTGTGAAATGTGTTCTAACAGTTGGGTAAGTATTGTACAAATGTGTTCAAACAGGTAAGTATTGTACAAATGTGTTCTAACAGTTGGTTAAGTATTGTACAAATGTGTTCTGCAGTTGGTTAAGTATTGTACAAATGGATGTATAATTGTGTTCTAAAAGATAGGTAAGTGTTGTACAAATGAATGTATAATTGTGTTCTAAAAGTTATAAGGTAAGTGTTGTACAAATGGATGTATAATTGTTTTCTAAAAGTTACAAGGTAAGTGTTGTACAAATGAATGTATAATTGTGTTCTAAAAGTTATAAGGTAAGTGTTGTACAAATGAATGTATAATTGTGTTCTAAAAGTTACAAGGTAAGTGTTGTACAAATGAATATATAATTGTGTTCTAAAAGTTATAAGGTAAGTGTTGTACAAATGAATGTATAATTGTGTTCTAAAAGTTATAAGGTACGTGTTGTACAAATGAATGTATAATTGTGTTCTCAAAGATAGGTAAGTGTGGTACAAATGAATGTATAATTGTGTTCTAAAAGATAGGTAAGTGTTGTACAAATGGATGTATAATTGTTTTCTAAAAGTTACAAGGTAAGTGTTGTACAAATGAATGTATAATTGTGTTCTAAAAGTTATAAGGTAAGTGTTGTACAAATGAATGTATAATTGTGTTCTAAAAGTTACAAGGTAAGTGTTGTACAAATGGATGTATAATTGTGTTCTAGAAGTTATAAGGTAAGTGTTGTACAAATGAATGTATAATTGTGTTCTAAAAGTTATAAGGTAAGTGTTGTACAAATGAATGTATAATTGTGTTCTAAAAGTTATAAGGTAAGTGTTGTACAAATGAATGTATAATTGTGTTCTAAAAGTTATGAGGTAAGTGTTGTACAAATGAATGTATAATTGTGTTCTAAAAGTTATAAGGTAAGTGTTGTACAAATGAATGTATAATTGTGTTCTAAAAGTTATAAGGTAAGTGTTGTACAAATGAATGTATAATTGTGTTCTAAAAGTTATGAGGTAAGTGTTGTACAAATGAATGTATAATTGTGTTCTAAAAGTTACAAGGTAAGTGTTGTACAAATGAATATATAATTGTGTTCTAAAAGTTATAAGGTAAGTGTTGTACAAATGAATGTATAATTGTGTTCTAAAAGTTATAAGGTAAGTGTTGTACAAATGAATGTATAATTGTGTTCTAAAAGTTATAAGGTAAGTGTTGTACAAATGGATGTATAATTGTGTTCTAATAGTTATAAGGTAAGTGTTGTACAAATGAATGTATAATTGTGTTCTAAAAGTTATAAGGTAAGTGTTGTACAAATGAATGTATAATTGTGTTCTAATAGTTATAAGGTAAGTGTTGTACAAATGGATGTATAATTGTGTTCTAATAGTTATAAGGTAAGTGTTGTACAAATGAATGTATAATTGTGTTCTAAAAGTTATAAGGTAAGTGTTGTACAAATGAATGTATAATTGTGTTCTAAAAGTTATAAGGTAAGTGTTGTACAAATGAATATATAATTGTGTTCTAATAGTTATAAGGTAAGTGTTGTACAAATGGATGTATAATTGTGTTCTAAAAGTTATAAGGTAAGTGTTGTACAAATGGATGTATAATTGTGTTCTAAAAGTTATAAGGTAAGTGTTGTACAAATGAATGTATAATTGTGTTCTAAAAGTTATAAGGTAAGTGTTGTACAAATGAATATATAATTGTGTTCTAAAAGTTATAAGGTAAGTGTTGTACAAATGAATGTATAATTGTGTTCTAATAGTTATAAGATAAGTGTTGTACAAATGGATGTATAATTGTGTTCTAATAGTTATAAGGTAAGTGTTGTACAAATGGATGTATAATTGTGTTCTAATAGTTATAAGGTAAGTGTTGTACAAATGAATGTATAATTGTGTTCTAATAGTTATAAGGTAAGTGTTGTACAAATGGATGTATAATTGTGTTCTAGAAGTTATAAGGTAAGTGTTGTACAAATTAATGTATAATTGTGTTCTAATAGTTATAAGGTAAGTGTTGTACAAATGGATGTATAATTGTGTTCTAATAGTTATAAGATAAGTGTTGTACAAATTAATGTATAATTGTGTTCTAAAAGTTATAAGGTAAGTGTTGTACAAATGGATGTATAATTGTGTTCTAATAGTTATAAGGTAAGTGTTGTACAAATGAATATATAATTGTGTTCTAAAAGTTATAAGGTAAGTGTTGTACAAATGAATGTATAATTGTGTTCTAAAACTTATAAGGTAAGTGTTGTACAAATGAATGTATAATTGTGTTCTAAAAGTTATAAGGTAAGTGTTGTACAAATGAATGTATAATTGTGTTCTAATAGTTATAAGGTAAGTGTTGTACAAATGAATGTATAATTGTGTTCTAAAAGTTATAAGGTAAGTGTTGTACAAATGGATGTATAATTGTGTTCTAATAGTTATAAGGTAAGTGTTGTACAAATGAATATATAATTGTGTTCTAAAAGTTATAAGGTAAGTGTTGTACAAATGAATATATAATTGTGTTCTAAAAGTTATAAGGTAAGTGCTGTACAAATGGATGTATAATTGTGTTCTAGAAGTTATAAGGTAAGTGTTGTACAAATGAATGTATAATTGTGTTCTAAAAGTTATAAGGTAAGTGTTGTACAAATGAATGTATAATTGTGTTCTAAAAGTTATAAGGTAAGTGTTGTACAAATGAATATATAATTGTGTTCTAAAAGTTATGAGGTAAGTGTTGTACAAATGAATGTATAATTGTGTTCTAAAAGTTACAAGGTAAGTGTTGTACAAATGAATATATAATTGTGTTCTAAAAGTTATAAGGTAAGTGTTGTACAAATGAATGTATAATTGTGTTCTAAAAGTTATAAGGTAAGTGTTGTACAAATGAATGTATAATTGTGTTCTAAAAGTTATAAGGTAAGTGTTGTACAAATGGATGTATAATTGTGTTCTAATAGTTATAAGGTAAGTGTTGTACAAATGAATGTATAATTGTGTTCTAAAAGTTATAAGGTAAGTGTTGTACAAATGAATGTATAATTGTGTTCTAAAAGTTATAAGGTAAGTGTTGTACAAATGAATGTATAATTGTGTTCTAATAGTTATAAGGTAAGTGTTGTACAAATGGATGTATAATTGTGTTCTAAAAGTTATAAGGTAAGTGTTGTACAAATGAATGTATAATTGTGTTCTAAAAGTTATAAGGTAAGTGTTGTACAAATGAATGTATAATTGTGTTCTAAAAGTTATAAGGTAAGTGTTGTACAAATGAATATATAATTGTGTTCTAATAGTTATAAGGTAAGTGTTGTACAAATGAATATATAATTGTGTTCTAAAAGTTATAAGGTAAGTGTTGTACAAATGGATGTATAATTGTGTTCTAATAGTTAGGTAAGTGTTGTACAAATGGATGTATAATTGTGTTCTAAAAGTTATAAGGTAAGTGTTGTACAAATGGATGTATAATTGTGTTCTAGAAGTTATAAGGTAAGTGTTGTACAAATTAATGTATAATTGTGTTCTAATAGTTATAAGGTAAGTGTTGTACAAATGGATGTATAATTGTGTTCTAATAGTTATAAGATAAGTGTTGTACAAATTAATGTATAATTGTGTTCTAAAAGTTATAAGGTAAGTGTTGTACAAATGGATGTATAATTGTGTTCTAATAGTTATAAGGTAAGTGTTGTACAAATGAATATATAATTGTGTTCTAAAAGTTATAAGGTAAGTGTTGTACAAATGAATGTATAATTGTGTTCTAAAACTTATAAGGTAAGTGTTGTACAAATGAATATATAATTGTGTTCTAAAAGTTATAAGGTAAGTGTTGTACAAATGAATGTATAATTGTGTTCTAATAGTTATAAGGTAAGTGTTGTACAAATGAATATATAATTGTGTTCTAAAAGTTATAAGGTAAGTGTTGTACAAATGAATATATAATTGTGTTCTAAAAGTTATAAGGTAAGTGCTGTACAAATGGATGTATAATTGTGTTCTAGAAGTTATAAGGTAAGTGTTGTACAAATGAATGTATAATTGTGTTCTAAAAGTTATAAGGTAAGTGTTGTACAAATGAATGTATAATTGTGTTCTAAAAGTTATAAGGTAAGTGTTGTACAAATGAATATATAATTGTGTTCTAAAAGTTATAAGGTAAGTGTTGTACAAATGAATATATAATTGTGTTCTAAAAGTTATAAGGTAAGTGCTGTACAAATGGATGTATAATTGTGTTCTAGAAGTTAGGTAAGTGTTGTACAAATGGATGTATAATTGTGTTCTAAAAGTTATAAGGTAAGTGTTGTACAAATGGATGTATAATTGTGTTCTAAAAGTTATAAGTGTTGTACAAATGGATGTATAATTGTGTTCTAATAGTTAGGTAAGTGTTGTACAAATGGATGTATAATTGTGTTCTAAAAGTTATAAGGTAAGTATTGTACAAATGAATGTATAATTGTGTTCTAAAAGTTATAAGGTAAGTGTTGTACAAATGGATGTATAATTGTGTTCTAATAGTTAGGTAAGTGTTGTACAAATTAATGTATAATTGTGTTCTAATAGTTATAAGGTAAGTGTTGTACAAATGGATGTATAATTGTGTTCTAAAAGTTATAAGGTAAGTGTTGTACAAATGGATGTATAATTGTGTTCTAGAAGTTATAAGGTAAGTGTTGTACAAATGAATGTATAATTGTGTTCTAAAAGTTATAAGGTAAGTATTGTACAAATGAATGTATAATTGTGTTCTAAAAGTTATAAGGTAAGTGTTGTACAAATGGATGTATAATTGTGTTCTAATAGTTATAAGGTAAGTGTTGTACAAATGAATGTATAATTGTGTTCTAAAAGTTATAAGGTAAGTGTTGTACAAATGGATGTATAATTGTGTTCTCAAAGATAGGTAAGTGTTGTACAAATGGATGTATAATTGTGTTCTAAAAGTTAGGTAAGTGTTGTACAAATGGATGTATAATTGTGTTCTAATAGTTATAAGGTAAGTGTTGTACAAATGAATGTATAATTGTGTTCTAAAAGTTATAAGGTAAGTGTTGTACAAATGGATGTATAATTGTGTTCTAATAGTTATAAGGTAAGTGTTGTACAAATGAATGTATAATTGTGTTCTAAAAGTTATAAGGTAAGTGTTGTACAAATGAATGTATAATTGTGTTCTAATAGTTATAAGGTAAGTGTTGTACAAATGGATGTATAATTGTGTTCTAGAAGTTATAAGGTAAGTGTTGTACAAATTAATGTATAATTGTGTTCTAAAAGTTATAAGGTAAGTGTTGTACAAATGGATGTATAATTGTGTTCTAGAAGTTATAAGGTAAGTGTTGTACAAATGAATGTATAATTGTGTTCTAAAAGTTATAAGGTAAGTGTTGTACAAATGAATGTATAATTGTGTTCTAAAAGTTAGGTAAGTGTTGTACAAATGGATGTATAATTGTGTTCTAAAAGTTATAAGGTAAGTGTTGTACAAATGAATGTATAATTGTGTTCTAATAGTTACAAGGTAAGTGTTGTACAAATGGATGTATAATTGTGTTCTAAAAGTTATAAGGTAAGTGTTGTACAAATGAATGTATAATTGTGTTCTAAAAGTTATAAGGTAAGTGTTGTACAAATGAATGTATAATTGTGTTCTAAAAGTTAGGTAAGTGTTGTACAAATGAATGTATAATTGTGTTCTAAAAGTTAGGTAAGTGTTGTACAAATGGATGTATAATTGTGTTCTAATAGTTAGGTAAGTGTTGTACAAATGAATGTATAATTGTGTTCTAAAAGTTAGGTAAGTGTTGTACAAATGGATGTATAATTGTGTTCTAATAGTTACAAGGTAAGTGTTGTACAAATGAATGTATAATTGTGTTCTAATAGTTACAAGGTAAGTGTTGTACAAATGAATGTATAATTGTGTTCTAAAAGTTATAAGGTAAGTGTTGTACAAATGGATGTATAATTGTGTTCTAATAGTTAGGTAAGTGTTGTACAAATGGATGTATAATTGTGTTCTAGAAGTTATAAGGTAAGTGTTGTACAAATGGATGTATAATTGTGTTCTAGAAGTTAGGTAAGTGTTGTACAAATGGATGTATAATTGTGTTCTAAAAGTTATAAGGTAAGTGTTGTACAAATGGATGTATAATTGTGTTCTAAAAGTTATAAGGTAAGTGTTGTACAAATGGATGTATATTTGTTTTCTAGAAGTTATAAGGTAAGTGTTGTACAAATGGATGTATATTTGTTTTCTAGAAGTTATAAGGTAAGTGTTGTACAAATGGATGTATAATTGTGTTCTAATAGGTAAGTGTTGTACAAATGAATGTATAATTGTGTTCTAGAAGTTAGGTAAGTGTTGTACAAATGGATGTATAATTGTGTTCTAAAAGTTACAAGGTAAGTGTTGTACAAATGGATGTATAATTGTGTTCTAAAAGTTATAAGGTAAGTGTTGTACAAATGAATATATAATTGTGTTCTAAAAGTTATAAGGTAAGTGTTGTACAAATGGATGTATAATTGTGTTCTAATAGTTAGGTAAGTGTTGTACAAATGAATATATAATTGTGTTCTAAAAGTTATAAGGTAAGTGTTGTACAAATGGATATATAATTGTGTTCTAATAGTTAGGTAAGTGTTGTACAAATGAATATATAATTGTGTTCTAAAAGTTATAAGGTAAGTGTTGTACAAATGGATATATAATTGTGTTCTAATAGTTAGGTAAGTGTTGTACAAATGAATATATAATTGTGTTCTAATAGTTATAAGGTAAGTGTTGCACAAATGGATGTATAATTGTGTTCTAAAAGTTATAAGGTAAGTGTTGTACAAATGAATGTATAATTGTGTTCTAAAAGTTAGGTAAGTGTTGTACAAATGGATGTATAATTGTGTTCTAAAAGTTATAAGGTAAGTGTTGTACAAATGGATGTATAATTGTGTTCTAATAGGTAAGTGTTGTACAAATGGATGTATAATTGTGTTCTAGAAGTTAGGTAAGTGTTGTACAAATGGATGTATAATTGTGTTCTAAAAGTTACAAGGTAAGTGTTGTACAAATGAATGTATAATTGTGTTCTAAAAGTTAGGTAAGTGTTGTACAAATGGATGTATAATTGTGTTCTAAAAGTTATAAGGTAAGTGTTGTACAAATGGATATATAATTGTGTTCTAAAAGTTACAAGGTAAGTGTTGTACAAATGAATGTATAATTGTGTTCTAAAAGTTAGGTAAGTGTTGTACAAATGGATGTATAATTGTGTTCTAAAAGTTACAAGGTAAGTGTTGTACAAATGAATGTATAATTGTGTTCTAAAAGTTAGGTAAGTGTTGTACAAATGGATGTATAATTGTGTTCTAAAAGTTATAAGGTAAGTGTTGTACAAATGGATATATAATTGTGTTCTAATAGTTACAAGGTAAGTGTTGTACAAATGGATGTATAATTGTGTTCTAAAAGTTAGGTAAGTGTTGTACAAATGGATGTATAATTGTGTTCTAGAAGTTAGGTAAGTGTTGTACAAATGGATGTATAATTGTGTTCTAAAAGTTATAAGGTAAGTGTTGTACAAATGAATGTATAATTGTGTTCTAAAAGTTATGAGGTAAGTGTTGTACAAATGAATGTATAATTGTGTTCTAAAAGTTATAAGGTAAGTGTTGTACAAATGAATGTATAATTGTGTTCTAAAAGTTATAAGGTAAGTGTTGTACAAATGGATATATAATTGTGTTCTAAAAGTTATGAGGTAAGTGTTGTACAAATGAATGTATAATTGTGTTCTAAAAGTTATGAGGTAAGTGTTGTACAAATGAATGTATAATTGTGTTCTAAAAGTTACAAGGTAAGTGTTGTACAAATGAATGTATAATTGTGTTCTAATAGTTATAAGGTAAGTGTTGTACAAATGAATGTATAATTGTGTTCTAAAAGTTATAAGGTAAGTGTTGTACAAATGAATGTATAATTGTGTTCTAAAAGTTATAAGGTAAGTGTTGTACAAATGGATATATAATTGTGTTCTAATAGTTATAAGGTAAGTGTTGTACAAATGGATGTATAATTGTGTTCTAAAAGTTATAAGGTAAGTGTTGTACAAATGAATGTATAATTGTGTTCTAATAGTTAGGTAAGTGTTGTACAAATGAATGTATAATTGTGTTCTAAAAGTTATAAGGTAAGTGTTGTACAAATGAATGTATAATTGTGTTCTAATAGTTAGGTAAGTGTTGTACAAATGAATGTATAATTGTGTTCTAAAAGTTATAAGGTAAGTGTTGTACAAATGAATGTATAATTGTGTTCTAATAGTTAGGTAAGTGTTGTACAAATGAATGTATAATTGTGTTCTAAAAGTTATAAGGTAAGTGTTGTACAAATGAATGTATAATTGTGTTCTAAAAGTTATAAGGTAAGTGTTGTACAAATGAATGTATAATTGTGTTCTAATAGTTATAAGGTAAGTGTTGTACAAATGAATGTATAATTGTGTTCTAAAAGTTAGGTAAGTGTTGTACAAATGGATGTATAATTGTGTTCTAAAAGTTATAAGGTAAGTGTTGTACAACTGAATGTATAATTGTGTTCTAATAGTTAGGTAAGTGTTGTACAAATGGATGTATAATTGTGTTCTAAAACTTATAAGGTAAGTGTTGTACAAATGAATGTATAATTGTGTTCTAAAAGTTATAAGGTAAGTGTTGTACAAATGGATGTATAATTGTGTTCTAATAGTTAGGTAAGTGTTGTACAAATGGATGTATAATTGTGTTCTAAAAGTTATAAGGTAAGTGTTGTACAAATGGATGTATAATTGTGTTCTAATAGGTAAGTATTGTACAAATGAATGTATAATTGTGTTCTAATAGTTATAAGATAAGTGTTGTACAAATGGATGTATAATTGTGTTCTAATAGGTAAGTGTTGTACAAATGGATGTATAATTGTGTTCTAATAGTTATAAGATAAGTGTTGTACAAATGGATGTATAATTGTGTTCTAATAGTTATAAGGTAAGTGTTGTACAAATGGATGTATAATTGTGTTCTAATAGGTAAGTGTTGTACAAATGGATGTATAATTGTGTTCTAATAGTTATAAGGTAAGTGTTGTACAAATGGATGTATAATTGTGTTCTAAAAGTTATAAGGTAAGTGTTGTACAAATGAATATATAATTGTGTTCTAATAGTTATAAGGTAAGTGTTGTACAAATGAATATATAATTGTGTTCTAAAAGTTATAAGGTAAGTGTTGTACAAATGGATGTATAATTGTGTTCTAATAGTTAGGTAAGTGTTGTACAAATGGATGTATAATTGTGTTCTAAAAGTTAGATAAGTGTTGTACAAATGGATGTATAATTGTGTTCTAATAGTTAGGTAAGTGTTGTACAAATGAATGTATAATTGTGTTCTAAAAGTTATAAGGTAAGTGTTGTACAAATGGATGTATAATTGTGTTCTAAAAGTTATAAGGTAAGTGTTGTACAAATGAATGTATAATTGTGTTCTAATAGTTAGGTAAGTGTTGTACAAATGAATATATAATTGTGTTCTAAAAGTTATAAGGTAAGTGTTGTACAAATGAATGTATAATTGTGTTCTAAAAGTTATAAGGTAAGTGTTGTACAAATGGATGTATAATTGTGTTCTAAAAGTTATAAGGTAAGTGTTGTACAAATGAATGTATAATTGTGTTCTAATAGTTAGGTAAGTGTTGTACAAATGAATGTATAATTGTGTTCTAAAAGTTATAAGGTAAGTGTTGTACAAATGGATATATAATTGTGTTCTAATAGTTATAAGGTAAGTGTTGTACAAATGGATGTATAATTGTGTTCTAAAAGTTATAAGGTAAGTGTTGTACAAATGAATGTATAATTGTGTTCTAATAGTTAGGTAAGTGTTGTACAAATGAATGTATAATTGTGTTCTAAAAGTTATAAGGTAAGTGTTGTACAAATGAATGTATAATTGTGTTCTAATAGTTAGGTAAGTGTTGTACAAATGAATGTATAATTGTGTTCTAAAAGTTATAAGGTAAGTGTTGTACAAATGAATGTATAATTGTGTTCTAATAGTTAGGTAAGTGTTGTACAAATGAATGTATAATTGTGTTCTAAAAGTTATAAGGTAAGTGTTGTACAAATGAATGTATAATTGTGTTCTAAAAGTTATAAGGTAAGTGTTGTACAAATGAATGTATAATTGTGTTCTAATAGTTATAAGGTAAGTGTTGTACAAATGAATGTATAATTGTGTTCTAAAAGTTAGGTAAGTGTTGTACAAATGGATGTATAATTGTGTTCTAAAAGTTATAAGGTAAGTGTTGTACAACTGAATGTATAATTGTGTTCTAATAGTTAGGTAAGTGTTGTACAAATGGATGTATAATTGTGTTCTAAAACTTATAAGGTAAGTGTTGTACAAATGAATGTATAATTGTGTTCTAAAAGTTATAAGGTAAGTGTTGTACAAATGGATGTATAATTGTGTTCTAATAGTTAGGTAAGTGTTGTACAAATGGATGTATAATTGTGTTCTAAAAGTTATAAGGTAAGTGTTGTACAAATGGATGTATAATTGTGTTCTAATAGGTAAGTATTGTACAAATGAATGTATAATTGTGTTCTAATAGTTATAAGATAAGTGTTGTACAAATGGATGTATAATTGTGTTCTAATAGGTAAGTGTTGTACAAATGGATGTATAATTGTGTTCTAATAGTTATAATATAAGTGTTGTACAAATGGATGTATAATTGTGTTCTAATAGTTATAAGGTAAGTGTTGTACAAATGGATGTATAATTGTGTTCTAATAGGTAAGTGTTGTACAAATGGATGTATAATTGTGTTCTAATAGTTATAAGATAAGTGTTGTACAAATGGATGTATAATTGTGTTCTAAAAGTTAGATAAGTGTTGTACAAATGGATGTATAATTGTGTTCTAATAGTTAGGTAAGTGTTGTACAAATGAATGTATAATTGTGTTCTAAAAGTTATAAGGTAAGTGTTGTACAAATGGATGTATAATTGTGTTCTAAAAGTTATAAGGTAAGTGTTGTACAAATGAATGTATAATTGTGTTCTAATAGTTAGGTAAGTGTTGTACAAATGAATATATAATTGTGTTCTAAAAGTTATAAGGTAAGTGTTGTACAAATGAATGTATAATTGTGTTCTAAAAGTTATAAGGTAAGTGTTGTACAAATGGATGTATAATTGTGTTCTAAAAGTTATAAGGTAAGTGTTGTACAAATGAATGTATAATTGTGTTCTAATAGTTAGGTAAGTGTTGTACAAATGGATGTATAATTGTGTTCTAATAGTTAGGTAAGTGTTGTACAAAAGAATGTATAATTGTGTTCTAAAAGTTATAAGGTAAGTGTTGTACAAATGAATGTATAATTGTGTTCTAAAAGTTAGGTAAGTGTTGTACAAATGGATGTATAATTGTGTTCTAATAGTTAGGTAAGTGTTGTACAAATGAATGTATAATTGTGTTCTAAAAGTTATAAGGTAAGTGTTGTACAAATGAATGTATAATTGTGTTCTAATAGTTAGGTAAGTGTTGTACAAATGAATGTATAATTGTGTTCTAAAAGTTATGAGGTAAGTGTTGTACAAATGAATATATAATTGTGTTCTAATAGTTATAAGGTAAGTGTTGTACAAATGAATGTATAATTGTGTTCTAAAAGTTATAAGGTAAGTGTTGTACAAATGGATGTATAATTGTGTTCTAAAAGTTATAAGGTAAGTGTTGTACAAATGGATGTATAATTGTGTTCTAAAAGTTATAAGGTAAGTGTTGTACAAATGAATGTATAATTGTGTTCTAAAAGTTATAAGGTAAGTGTTGTACAAATGGATGTATAATTGTGTTCTAAAAGTTAGGTAAGTGTTGTACAAATGGATGTATAATTGTGTTCTAATAGTTATAAGGTAAGTGTTGTACAAATGGATGTATAATTGTGTTCTAAAAGTTATAAGGTAAGTGTTGTACAAATGGATGTATAATTGTGTTCTAATAGTTATAAGGTAAGTGTTGTACAAATGAATGTATAATTGTGTTCTAAAAGTTATAAGGTAAGTGTTGTACAAATGGATGTATAATTGTGTTCTAATAGTTAGGTAAGTGTTGTACAAATGAATGTATAATTGTGTTCTAAAAGTTATAAGGTAAGTGTTGTACAAATGGATGTATATTTGTTTTCTAGAAGTTATAAGGTAAGTGTTATACAAATGGATGTATAATTGTGTTCTAATAGTTAGGTAAGTGTTGTACAAATGAATGTATAATTGTGTTCTAGAAGTTATAAGGTAAGTGTTATACAAATGGATGTATAATTGTGTTCTAATAGTTAGGTAAGTGTTGTACAAATGAATGTATAATTGTGTTCTAGAAGTTATAAGGTAAGTGTTATACAAATGGATGTATAATTGTGTTCTAATAGTTAGGTAAGTGTTGTACAAATGAATGTATAATTGTGTTCTAAAAGTTATAAGGTAAGTGTTGTACAAATGGATGTATATTTGTTTTCTAGAAGTTATAAGGTAAGTGTTATACAAATGGATGTATAATTGTGTTCTAATAGTTAGGTAAGTGTTGTACAAATGAATGTATAATTGTGTTCTAGAAGTTATAAGGTAAGTGTTATACAAATGGATGTATAATTGTGTTCTAATAGTTAGGTAAGTGTTGTACAAATGAATGTATAATTGTGTTCTAGAAGTTAGGTGAAATCGGAACACAGTCATCTGGAACTACATTAGGTAAGTGTTGGATGTATAATCGTGCTCTTCTTGAAATCTTGTCATACAAGGGTTGAGTACTTACCAGTTTGAGATCAGGAAGGGAGACTATGTTGGGTCTTTAATCAGTTTTGACATGTACCTTACAGGTTTTTATGATAGCAAACATGTTTTTGTCAATGACAATCTGACATTGTCTAATAAATACTGTACAGTATGACCTACATGTCTAGCACTATACGTGAGGAGGTCACTACAATTTATCTTTGATAGGATTGACACTTTTGTGGTCAACTGATGTTTTTACATCATGTAATCACACAAACAAAGAAGAGGTTGAATGTTCTTCCCAACCCACTAAACGGCAATGCAATACTACCATACAATTAACATGCTAAGCTCAATTAACACGGCATGCATAGTGTGGCAGACAGCTATGGAATAGTCTGTACACTTATCTCAATTAACATACATGCAGTGTGGTAGACAGCTATGGAATAGTCTGTACACTTATCTCAATTAACATACATGCAGTGTGGTAGACAGCTATGGAATAGTCTGTACACTTATCTCAATTAACATACATGCAGTGTGGTAGACAGCTATGGAATAGTCTGTACACTTATCTCAATTAACATACATGCAGTGTGGCAGACGGCTATGGAATAGTCTGTACACTTATCTCAATTAACATACATGCAGTGTGGTAGACAGCTATGGAATAGTCTGTACACTTATCTCAATTAACATACATGTGGTGTGGCAGACAGCTATGGAATAGTCTGTACACTTATCTCAATTAACATACATGCAGTGTGGCAGACAGCTATGGAATAGTCTGTACACTTATCTCAATTAACATACATGTGGTGTGGCAGACAGCTATGGAATAGTCTGCACACTTATCTCAATTAACATACATGCAGTGTGGTAGACAGCTATGGAATAGTCTGTACACTTATCTCAATTAACATACATGCAGTGTGGTAGACAGCTATGGAATTTATATTCATTGTTTATCATTGTAGTATCCAGCTATCAGCCATTGTTGAACAACCTGGTCTTTCATGAACCAAAACATAAGTCTATTATAATATATCTCAGTGGTTATCAAGTGCGTCATGTGTAGAACAATACACAATAGAAACAAAACATGTAGATTTCATTTCATTACATAGAACAAAAAGTATTGTTATAATCAGTCAAGTAATACAACAAGTCAACCTTGCCAAATGATTATCAATTTGATCATTAAATATAACTACAAACAGTTACTACAAACAGTTTTCTGGTGAAAGCCATCACAGTGTTTTAGCAGTACTGTTACAATGACTGTTTGTGATAGCTGAGCTGACTGGATGGAAGCTGGTGAAGCAAGTGTATCACCAGTGGAAAGAAAAGACCCCTACAAGTAGAGAAATGATTGACATGTACAATTATAGGTTTTGTCATTTGGAAGTCATTCCTGAAGTGTGGCATCTCAAACAAATTTGATGACCCCAAAGATGATGAAGATCTGGAGATAAATGCCAAAGAGATCTCAGGGAAGAGATTACAGAAAGAATACTAGCTGATATATTTGACATTGATAACGAGGAATGAAAACATCCTTTGGTTTGATTATAAGCGTGAGGAATATATCTAAGCATACTGATTTGTATCATGTGTACACAACTAAATGACTCTTGTCAGGGCCACCACATCCTTCAACAAGTGACATAGTGTTCAAAATATCTCTGCCGTTTAAATAAATGGTACAGGAGATGGACAAATTGAATCTTTGATGTTTTATTAATGAGCATTGTCTAGAAACAGTTCAATTATGCTATAATTAAAAATAACCATAATAGTGAAGTGTCTGTGGTTCCCAGGCCAACATCACGTAGGTCATAATCACTGATAAACTTGGGCAAAAACTCCCCTACAAAACATATCTCTCATCATAATTGGCTTGACAAGAAATTTCTTCATTCTATGAGTGGTAAAAATTGTTTATTTTTATAGTTGTCGTTCATCATGGTAGAATTGTACTTGATGACAAATTACTCCAAACTTTGCCAAACAACAGAAAATTACACACATATGAACTTGGCATGAACAAATTTAAATCTTAATAGATTCTCAGCTGTTATTGAAAAGAGTATCCTGTAGCCACAAACAACAATCTTCTTCATAAACAAATAATTATTGAGAGTTTTTAATGAAAATTATCACATGCATCTAGATAATCATGTCCCACTGTATTGCTGTGGAGAAATTGTGAGCTTTACTTGACCAATAATTGTCCGTATCATGACCCGGCATACTTTGCCCAAATAAGGTAAAGTAAACTAGAGAGAAATGTTAAATTACTTTCTTTTTAGTTGCTACTGTATCATCACTGATCACTGCATACAGAAGCTGACACATTGAGAGTAGTTTTCTTGGCAACACTGGTGATAGTTTATAGTTAAATGCATAAAGTCCACCATTCATATGATTGTGTATCATTAGATGTAGCAGAAACATACAAAATGAAAAATACAAAGATGTATGTATGATGTATGTATGTATGTAAGTTTCATAAATTCCACATTATTGACATTCCTACCTATACTTTTTACATATTTCAGTGATTTCATTTTACTACCACTTTTCAATCTGTGTGAATTAAAGAGTGTGAACACATACCTGACACTGTCTATAGCAATCTGCTTGGTGATACAGCCTTGGCTTTCATTGATAGTAACAACTAATTTCTAAAAAATGGCAATAAATAATCACATCCTATATTGTCTCCAAAGATGTCCAAATTACTGATTTCAAACATATTTTAGTATTTCTTGAGGTATATAAAAACCTTTACAACCTAGATATTGTTTTTATGGTCCTTGGTAGAATGGTTTGCAGAGCTCTCCAAAAGTCAACTAGGCCCTTCTAAAGTTAACATAGGTCTGGAAACCCTGTATCTGGTCATGTCAACTTCACGATGATTGAAAGTTCAGAATACAGTTACTTTGTGTAACTTACTTCTAAATGTTTGAAAGTTCAGAATACAGTAACTTTGTGTAACTTACTTCTAAATGTTTGAAAGTTCAGAATACAGTTACTTTGTGTAACTTACTTCTAAATGTTTGAAAGTTCAGAATACAGTTACTTTGTGTAACTTACTTCTAAATGTTTGAAAGTTCAGAATACAGTAACTTTGTGTAACTTACTTCTAAATGTTTGAAAGTTCAGAATACAGTAACTTTGTGTAACTTACTTCTAAATGTTTGAAAGTTCAGAATACAGTAACTTTGTGTAACTTACTTCTAAATGTTTGAAAGTTCAGAATACAGTAACTTTGTGTAACTTACTTCTAAATGTTTGAAAGTTCAGAATACAGTTACTTTGTGTAACTTACTTCTAAATGTTTGAAAGTTCAGAATACAGTAACTTTGTGTAACTGTTACTTCACGATGTTTGAAAGTTCAGAATACAGTAACTTTGTGTAACTGTTACTTCACGATGTTTGAAAGTTCAGAATACAGTAACTTTGTGTAACTGTTACTTCACGATGTTTGAAAGTTCAGAATACAGTAATTTGGGAAACTTTTAACATTAACCTTGTTTGTAAGTAATTTAAAGCTATTGAGACTGACAGTTTTACATGTAAATAAAATGTCACTACTCACAAACATGTAATGATGAGTTGATTGCTTCATGCATTATTGTTCTTATCAGGTGTCAGGGTTGCCTCCAGAGAGACTGTAAAAAAACAATGAGAGGAAGTAGTGAGTCACAAAAAAGATAGAATTGTCAGATATTTTCACTTCACTTTAAGGAATGATCAGTTTTTACGGCCGGGGATGGGCCAGTGACTTCTTGTTCATGATGTACTTAAAAATAGTGACCCCCTGCGATTCAGCCACAAAACAATCGAACCCCCTCTGACAAATAAAAAACACAGTGAACCCCCCTGACTGAGAAGTATGATTGTCTGTTCATGGACCTGCAAAATATTCATGGTTTAGTAACCAAAAGTTCTAGGATATCTCTTAGACTGAGTGAACTATTACCATTATAGATTAATTCAGCTAATTATAAAGTACAATATTAGAAATGGAGTTAATATAATTGTAAACCTAGGGGTTTCAGTAAGTTTCAAAGTAGGGAGAGAAATTGAAAAAGTATTGGGAGAAGTGCACGCTACGCACGTGCGCAACTGCTATACAAGTGCAGGGGGGGGGGAAGAGGGAAGGTTTGGGAGGTAAGAGCTTTATGAAAGCTATGGTAAGAGCTTTTTGAAAAATGAACACCTTTTGGAGGCCATTTAGAGCACCATTGAGGTAAAACACAACTTAGTTATATCATTAAAGTATCACTAATTTTAGGGTTTCAAAAGTTTAAATCATTTCAAGTTAAATTGACACAAATAATAATAAAAAAAGATCAAGTAGAAAGTGAGAAAATTTGGGAAAGACATGCACAGTGGAGGTCAGTTACCATTTAGAGATACAAATTCATTGAATTATTTGAAAGTGTGTCTCTATTGGCTATGTTTGTGTGCAATTCAAAATGTTCAGGTCAATGGAGGCACAGATTTTAGAGTCCATCCAGTAAACTTCCAGGTATTTCATTTCTTATGTGTTACGTGTACAGCTAGACATTTAAGTTTTTATACCACATGATGACACAATTATGCAACTCATGGCCTGCAATATTGAGAAGTCATTTCTAACAAAACTGTTGCTTAAAAGGTGCAATGTTCTGTCTCCATGTCATATGCTTGGGATGTATCAAGAGACAAAGAGTTTATGTTACACACACACACACACACACACACACACACACACACACACAATACACACACATACACACACGACACACACACACACACACGACACACACACACACACACACACACACACACACACACACACACACACACACACACACACAATGGACAGACGCTACACCATGCCTAAGCACTACTGAACATTATCAGTTCAGTTGTGCTAAAAATGAGTTGGTCACCATGCAGTGATTACAATGATCTCAAAATGTATCCTTGCATCTACTTTAAAATGACCACCAAAAAGCGAGTGTTAAACTGTCTAGGAAAACCATAAGTTGATGATTGTTTAAAAACAACACAGAGAACAATTACATTTCTGTATGTGACAATAACAAGCTTTAATTGACAATAATTATAACAACAAATTTTTGGGTGATTCAAACTAATTTGATTTTCAAATAAATTGGTTGAGAGGTACACACTTTTGTAAGAACTATTAGAGATACACGTAGTGTTGACAAAGGTAAAAATACAATCTGACAGTAAACATGTTTACATGGATGGACTAAACATACAAAAATAGCCTTGATTTGTTATCGGCTGAAGTAAGTCTAAAGTTCATGTAAGCACTCATGTTTTTATCTGAAGTCAGTAACACATTGACACTGAAGTCAGTAACACATTGACACTGTAGTCAGTAACACATTCACACTGTAGTCAGTAACACATTCACACTGTAGTCAATAACACATTGACACTGTAGTCAGTAACACATTGACACTGTAGTCAGTAACACATTGACACTGAAGTCAATAACACATTGACACTGTAGTCAGTAACACATTGACACTGAAGTCAGTAACACATTGATACTGTAGTCAGTAACACATTGACACTGTAGTCAATAACACATTGACACTGTAGTCAATAACACATTGACACTGAAGTCAGTAACACATTGACACTGTAGTCAGTAACACATTCACACTGAAATCAGTAACACATTGACACTGTAGTCAGTAACACATTGACACTGTAGTCAGTAACACATTCACACTGTAGTCAGTAACACATTGACACTGTAGTCAGTAACACATTGGCACTGAAGTCAGTAACACATTGACACTGAAGTCAGTAACACATTGACACTGTAGTCAGTAACACATTGACACTAAAGTCAGTAACACATTGACACTGTAGTCAGTAACACATTGACACTGTAGTCAGTAACACATTGGCACTGAAGTCAGTAACACATTGACACTGAAGTCAGTAACACATTGACACTGTAGTCAGTAACACATTGACACTAAAGTCAGTAACACATTGACACTGTAGTCAGTAACACATTGACACTGTAGTCAGTAACACATTGACACTGTAGTCAATAACACATTGACACTGAAATCAGTAACACATTCACACTGAAGTCAGTAACACATTCATACTGAAGTCAGTAACACATTGACACTGTAGTCAGTAACACATTGACACTGTAGTCAGTAACACATTGACACTGTAGTCAGTAACACATTGACACTGTAGTCAGTAACACATTGGCACTGAAGTCAGTAACACATTGACACTGAAGTCAGTAACACATTGACACTGTAGTCAGTAACACATTGACACTAAAGTCAGTAACACATTGACACTGTAGTCAGTAACACATTGACACTGTAGTCAGTAACACATTGACACTGTAGTCAGTAACACATTGACACTGTAGTCAATAACACATTGACACTGTAGTCAGTAACACATTGACACTAGTCAGTAACACATTGACACTGAAGTCAGTAACACATTGACACTGTAGTCAGTAACACATTGACACTGTAGTCAGTAACACATTGATACTGAAGTCAGTAACACATTATTGACACTGTAGTCAGTAACACATTGACACTGTAGTCAGTAACACATTCACACTGTAGTCAGTAACACATTGACACTGTAGTCAGTAACACATTCACACTGTAGTCAGTAACACATTGACACTGAAGTCAGTAACACATTGACACTGAAGTCAGTAACACATTGACACTGTAGTCAGTAACATATTGACACTGAAGTCAGTAACACATTGACACTGAAGTCAGTAACACATTGATACTGAAGTCAGTAACACATTGACACTGTAGTCAGTAACACATTGACACTGTAGTCAGTAACACATTGATACTGTAGTCAGTAACACATTGACACTGAAGTCAATAACACATTGACACTGAAGTCAGTAACACATTGACACTGTAGTCAGTAACACATTGATACTGAAGTCAGTAACACATTGACACTGAAGTCAGTAACACATTGACACTGTAGTCAGTAACACATTGACACTGTAGTCAGTAACACATTGACACTGTAGTCAGTAACACATTGACACTGTAGTCAGTAACACATTGACACTGAAGTCAATAACACATTGACACTGAAGTCAGTAACACATTGACACTGTAGTCAGTAACACATTGATACTGAAGTCAGTAACACATTGACACTGAAGTCAGTAACACATTGACACTGTAGTCAGTAACACATTCACACTGAAGTCAGTAACACATTGACACTGTAGTCAATAACACATTGATACTGTAGTCAGTAACACATTCACACTGAAGTCAGTAACACATTGACACTGTAGTCAGTAACACATTCACACTGTAGTCAGTAACACATTGACACTGTAGTCAGTAACACATTGACACTGAAGTCAGTAACACATTCACACTGTAGTCAGTAACACATTGATACTGTAGTCAGTAACACATTGACACTGTAGTCAGTAACACATTGACACTGTAGTCAGTAACACATTGATACTGTAGTCAGTAACACATTGACACTGTAGTCAGTAACACATTGACACTGTAGTCAGTAACACATTGATACTGTAGTCAGTAACACATTGACACTGTAGTCAGTAACACATTGACACTGTAGTCAGTAACACATTGACACTGTAGTTTACCACATCACATTATACGGCTGCATTCTATTTTCTATTAGTATGTGCAAGTATTTGGTTGTCATTTAAAATTTGCCGCATACCCTGGACAGCACTTTATTTTGATGACCTAGGGAGTATAGGGACTGTTATGTTTGACTTTTTCCACTACATGCATGACTTTGAAATACACTAAAAACAAATGGAAATCAATTTACAGACAATGGAGATATCACGTCAACACAATTAACATAAATTGCTACTGTCCGTTTACCAACTATGTATAACTGTACACTTGACTATGCATTATGTATATTACATGATGGTGTTGGTGTGAGGGGACTATGCATTTAATATGTATAAACTGACTTCCTGGGGGGGGGGGGGGTCTATGCACTTTTGTGTATGACTTTGCACTATGGTCATCATTCCAACTTTTTTTTGGAAATTTGGTTATTTAACCTTCAATCTATATATATATTTGGAAAGGTCATTCAATAAAGAATACAAAACAAATGACACATTGGATATAAAATTACACTACCTAATTATATATTATGCATATTAAAGAGAGCAGCCTATATGTCTTCTATGCGTTATTCAAAATGGGGCATTTATATAAGAAATTTACTTGATAAATATAGTGAGAACAGCATTTGGTCAAATCTTTGCAAATTCAATTATACAATCAAAAAAGTTCATGATAATTTATGTAAAGAATTTTGTAAATCTTGGTTCAGGGAATTACATAATGACATTAGAAGAAATAGTACTGATAAAAACAAATTGAGAACATATAGATTGTTCAAAACAGATTTTGTTTTTGAGAAATACCTTGTTCATATTAAAAATCCTGTCCATAGAACACTAGTGTCTAAATTTAGAATTTCAGATTATAACATTCAAATGGAATTGGGAAGGCGTTGTACTCCTAAGATTCCTGCGGATGAAAGATTCTGTAAATTTTGTCAAAATATGGTAGAAGATGAATTTCATCATTTAATCATTTGTTCTCATTACATAAATGAGAGAAAGAAACTTTTTTCTTCTCTTTCATTAAGTAATTACAATTTTCATTCCTTAGATAACAAAAGTAAATTTTTACATATTTTGTCTGCAGATGATAAACTTTCTCTTGGAAACTTTCTTGTTAATGTAAAAAATATAGCAGTTGGCTAAATGATTGTATTTTATTTACTTATTTTTGTATGCTTTACCATGCTCGCTAAAGCATGATGTTACGCAATAAAGATTGATTGATTGATATATTCAAAATGGCTGCCAGTAAGTGATTTTAGCCCCACTTTTTAACTATTCTAGATTGAAATGTTAGGTTTGACAGCTTGTAGCTCCAAGTGAGCTCAACATTCTGTACGTGAGATTTCCCCTCACCTTCCAAGGCGTAAGATTGTCTATGGGGATGGTGGGGGTGTACGCCCATAGAAAGGGTATTATATGTATGTACCGTGCTTTTGACCCCCCCCCCCCCTTTATCGACTCATGTAGACTTTTGAGTCTTGATTTTTAAAGCATTGTGTAGAGGTTTGACCCACCTCTTTGAATGCACGGATGACTTTTGACCCCATATTTTGAATAAGGTTGTTTCCATGGTTTTTTTCAGTCAACTGTATCAGAAGCATAGAGTTTGTAGAGTTTGTGGTTGTAACTTTTGTCCACCAGGGTACATATGTACCCATTACCCACCCGAGTGTTCCTTCCCCCCCCCCCCCCCCCTTGGAGAATACCGCTGAAAGAGAAAACTAGCCAGGGAAAGGTGAAATGTTTTTTATATCACCACAAAAATCTACCAGTCAATTGATCAATTACACAAAAATAGTTTTTATTCAATCACAAGAATCAATCAATCAATCAATCAATCAATCAATCAATCGAGCGATCGATCGATCAATCAATCAATCAATTACATGCCCGCGTTCCCCTGTAGTTTAGGATAGCGGAATAGTGTAGCGCGCGATAGCCGTTCTCAAGTCTACAGGGTAGGCATCTTGAGACACAAGTGGCTCAAAACCACGTACTGTACATACATGATATAATATCTCAAAACCAGTACAGGGACACAAGTGGCTCAAAGCCAGTGCAGTCACTCTGGATTATCGACTCTTGATATATTCTCATAATTACGCTACCTTAGAGTTACATTCTGTCTCTCCAGGTGCTCTAGCAGCAGTGACGTTCTGTTCTGTTCTGACGTTTTGTTGGAATACAAGTCCGTGAGTTTTACGAGGGGTTTTCCTAGGCTTTGATATAACGCCCCCAACGGCAATAAAACTCTATCAAGATGGCGACCTCCTTGTAGTTGTCAGACATGACGTACTCGCACGAGCACGGCGATTTCGGAGTCATATGTTCCCTATGATGTACCCTGAAGACCTCACACTAATTTCTTGCCAGTCAAAAACGACTTACAACTCCAACTGTTCGCTTCTCCCGATTTTTCCATGGTTTGTTACTACTAGTGTACACTTGCACGATACAGCAAGTTACTTATTTGATCAACAAAGAGTTTTTGAAGTAAACAGAGAGGCTAGAAGTAGAAACACTTACACAAGTTGCAAACCTAACTGACATTGAGGAAAGCCAACATGGCCGAAAGTGGTGCACACCCTCAAAGAGAACCAGATATTACGGTAGAAAATATCGAAACGGTAAGTTCTGCGAGCAACACTGTTAAAATATGTTAACAAATAATTGTAAATCGATAAATAATAGCTAAGGACATTAAATAGTGACCAGAGTATAATGGAGTGTATATGTATATTAGAAGTTCACTGTTCAGGTGTGTGGAGGAAAGTAATGGGGTGACGTCATTACAGTGTCCTAAAACGGCTACGGGAGTGTATGTCCTCGCCTGACCTAAATGTTATTGATTTTCACACACACACACACACACACACACACACACACACACACACACACACACATATACACACACATACACACACACACACATATATACACACACACACATACACACACACACACACACACACACACACATACACACACACACTTTAGTTGATTAACCATTCGTTAATACGATCTCTAGACTTCGAAATTACCTTCAGATGTGGATTAAAATATAGGTGTGAGGAACGGTTGTTTGGCAGAGCTATTATAGAAAAACTTGGTACAGAACAAAAGAATATCGCGTAATCCTCACTAAGATAGGACTGATGCAATGACCCAGGATTGAAACAATTATATATTCCTATGATATGAAATTCTAGTTCAGCAATGTGCAGACAAACAGTAGCTTACAACTTACATTTTATTTGTTTGGAGTTTCATTAAAAACAAATGGTTACAGGTGATACGTAAAACAAGGTGATAAGATTTCTATAAGTTATTAATACATGTAGATGTGAGTGCCCTAGCCAGTTGAATCACAGACAAGTAACTACTTACTTGTCTGTGGTTGAATATAGTTAGCCAACTGAAATACAAGTAGTCTGTGTAAATCAGCAAGAGGATACAATGACAAATCCTTTTCAATGTTTTGATACCACAGGCCCTCCATCAGCTGTACTATGATCCAAACCTAGCTAACAAAGACACTGCACAGAAATGGCTGATAAGAGCACAGAGGGTTCCCCAAGCATGGCAATATTGTTGGGCGCTACTGGACTTAGAAAAGGTAAGTCAACGTGATGCCATCCATTGTATTGTGAGCCAACAATGGTAAGTCAATGTGATGCCATCCATTACATTGTGAGCCAACAATGGTAAGTCAATGTGATGCCATCCATTACATTGTGAGCTAACAATGGTAAGTCAATGTGATGCCATCCATTACATTGTGAGCCATTAATGGTAAGTCAGAATGATGCCATCCATTACATTGTGAGCCAACAGCGGTAAGTCAAAGTGATGCCATCCATTACATTGTGAGCCAACAATGGTAAGTCAATGTGATGCCATCCATTACATTGTGAGCCAACAATGGTAAGTCAATGTGATGCCATCCATTACATTGTGAGCCATTAATGGTAAGTCAATGTGATGCCATCCATTACATTGTGAGCTAACAAAGGTAAGTCAATGTGATGCCATCCATTACATTGTGAGCCATTAATGGTAAGTCAGAATGATGCCATCCATTACATTGTGAGCCAACAGCGGTAAGTCAAAGTGATGCCATCCATTACATTGTGAGCCAACAATGCATGGTAAGTCAAAGTGATGCCATCCATTACATTGTGATAGTACAAAGGTAAGTGAAAATGATGCCATCCATTACATTGTGAGCCAACAAAGGTAAGTGAAAATGATGCCTTTGTTTGTTAGAATACATTGTAGTGTAATACAGGCTGAATTTGTATGAACTCTGATCAATGACTTTCTTTCTTCTTGAACTGTACAGCCCCCAGAAGTTCAGTTCTTTGGTGCTAGTGCATTGCATATAAGAATATCAAGATCCTGGTGAGTACAAATCAGTTCACAATTATCATCAATTTCATCAAAACATTGTGAAAAAACCCCAGAGACATGAGAAGAAGGGATGGGAAGGGGGAAGTGTAAGGAAACATTGAAGGAAACATCTTGGAGGGGCAAGTGCTGCCTGGTAAGTTCTAAAACATCTAACAATTTTTAAGGATTTTGTTAGCTAAAACAATGAACCATGTTGATGGGTTGTCAAGCTATATGGGGGGGGGGGGGGGCTGTATACTATAATTTGAGGTCACAAGTCAGGAACACTCAGCTACATTGAGGTCACAAGCCAGGAACACTCAGCTACATTGAGGTCACAAGCCAGGAACACTCAGCTACATTGAGGTCACAAGCCAGGAACACTCAGCTACATTGAGGTCACAAGCCAGGAACACTCAGCTACATTGAGGTCACAAGCCAGGAACACTCAGCTACATTGAGGTCACAAGCCAGGAACACTCAGCTACATTGAGGTCACAAGCCAGGAACACTCAGCTACATTGAGGTCACAAGCCAGGAACACTCAGCTACATTGAGGTCACAAGCCAGGAACACTCAGCTACATTGAGGTCACAAGCCAGGAACACTCAGCTACATTGAGGTCACAAGCCAGGAACACTCAGCTACATTGAGGTCACAAGCCAGGAACACTCAGCTACATTGAGGTCACAAGCCAGGAACACTCAGCTACATTGAGGTCACAAGCCAGGAACACTCAGCTACATTGAGGTCACAAGCCAGGAACACTCAGCTACATTGAGGTCACAAGCCAGGAACACTCAGCTACATTGAGGTCACAAGCCAGGAACACTCAGCTACATTGAGGTCACAAGCCAGGAACACTCAGCTACATTGAGGTCACAAGCCAGGAACACTCAGCTACATTGAGGTCACAAGCCAGGAACACTCAGCTACATTCAAATATACATGTTCCTACATTAGTACATGTAGCTGGACATTTGACAAGTTTGAATATTCAGAATACTATTAATACATGTATTTCAAGAGTTTTGAGATATTTCTATAAAATATATACCTATCATAATATTTAACCCCATAAAAAGGATTATAACTGTAGTCAAAGTAATGGCTAAAGTCCTTGGGCAACATTTGTGCAACTATAGATATGGGCCAGGGTATAATAACTTATCATCTGGAGCTCTCTGGAGGAAAGGTGATTTATAAATACTTATTATTATTATCATGTACAACTAATTGATATAATTTTTAAAGAAAGTTTCTATTATCCTCATAGTACTGTCGATATGAACTGCAGTACCATTGTCACTAACATTGCCTGATATCTCTATTGTAGGAATGAACTGCACCCTGACCAGTATGCAAACTTGAGGACTCAGTTGTTTCAAAATATTTTTACCTTTGCAAGTAAGACTAGAATTGTGTTAACCAGGCTGTGTGTAGCAGTAAGTATGAAAAATGTTGAATCACAAAACTATTAGATAGACTAGTGTGGCATTTGATGGGGATATTTCTAGAGATGTGTCATCAATCTTGCATGTTGCCAGCAATTAACACATATGAATACTGCGATGGAGATGGTGGAAATTGATTTTTAAATCACCAAAATTTGTAGTCCATGTGCTATGAAAGGTAAAAATTTTACGAGAGGCCAGAGTCCTGTAAATTACTTATACTGAGTGTTTATTGTCATTTAAGATTGATTTGGGTGTTTTTTGAGGCTTGATAAGAGGGACAGAGAAAGACCTTGAGTGAACCCTTGTGTTTTTTTATAGTGATAGGTACAAAAAACATATCTAGTATACCCCCATGAGTATCTGTTTATTTGCTGGTTTATTTAATTATTTTATTTGTCCCTATACTTGTCGTTCGTTCGTTCGTTCGTTTGTTTGCTTGTTCATTTGTCATTTATTTGATAGTTTATTTATTTATTTATTTGTTTGTTTTGTTTTGTTTGTCACACAGTTCCTGGGTCCCCTGTGTATAGGCTACATGTATCCACATATTTACAACTTGCCAAAGTGAGGTGTGTTCAGTGTATAGGCCTCAGGGAACCCAGGAATCGTGTGCAAATGTTGACACATTTCGTTGCTCTTTCCATTATCTATGCATAGAAAGTGATAGAAAAGTACAAGTGTGTGTGTGTGTGTGTGTGTGTGTGTGTGTGTGTGTGTACGCACGTTGTGTGTGTGTGTGTGTGTGTGTGTGTGTGTGTGTGTGTGTGTGTGTGTGTGTGTGTGTGTGTGTGTGTGTGTGTGTGTGTGTGTGTGTGTGTGTGTGTGCATGTGTGTGTGCAAAAACTGCCTGACAGATTGCCTTGGTATTTGGTTGGGACATTACTTTTGGTGTCTAGTTAGGGCAAAATGATCTTATCACCGGTATGTGATTTTGGTAAAAAAATGTCATTTTTGGTCAAAAAATTTAAACTCAAAAAGTACAGGGCAGATTGAACTGAAATTTAGTGGGAACATTCTCAGGGGTGTGTAGATTAAGATTTGTTTATGACAAGATGATTCCATCAGTGATATGCAAATTAGGGCTGAAAATGTGTCTTTTTGGTCAAAATTCCAAAACTAATGATCAGATTGGGCTGACATTTAATGGGGATATATCTGGTGGTGTATAGATGAAGAAATATTAAGCATATAATGATCTCATTAGTGATATGCAAATTGGGTGTACAAATGTTCATTTTGGTCAAAAATTTAAATCTAAAAAAGTATTTGGCCAATGAGACTGAAATTTGGTGAGATGTTTCTAGAAGTGTTATTCTGCAGATTTTGTTTAAATCATTTTGAAACAATTGGCCTTAGCAACCATGACCATGCCCTTAGTAACAACCAAATGTCAGTATATCAGGGATTGGTGTTGCTTTAGGATCTATTTTATCTCAATTTATCTCATTTGCATAGCCAGCAGTGAAAATACCAGTTTTAGTTGTGACTGTACAGCAGCAACGTACACAGTGGTACATATGTAATACTTGATATACATGTACTTATATCTCAGAATATTGTTATTACACAAACACTAGCTGCATTATGTATTTCAAGCAATGAAACTCCATAAGGAAGTGTATTACAACACATGTCTTGTACATAGTTTTTTTTACAGTAGCATGTAGATTTTCAGTAAATAGTATTATGGGCCGATGATGTATGTTTACACATTTTACAACCAATTAACAACACTTTAATGTTTGATGACTTTCTCTTCAACTATATAACAATAACTTGTTTTTATCAGCTGTTTAATTTGAAAATAAACTTTTTCAGTCATTTTAAATCTTATGATTTAATATTCATACATTTCAGATGTCAGCATTTGTACTGAATACAATACCAGAAGTATGGCCTCATGCTATTAAAGATATCATAGAGACTTTCCAACAGAATACTGTACCAAGCCTAGATGTAAGTTTATGTACTCTAGACGGATAGCAATTGGGATGTAACCTCTAAAGCTTATTTGTATACTTAAGAGAAGTGGTGAGATGAACAAGTGAAGAAATAGACACATGGAGAGAGAGTCAGACAGAGAGACAGAGAGACAGACAGGTTATGAAAAGGACAGCTGGTGAGATAGGTAGAACAATTGCAAGACAAACCAGTGGAGAGATAGACTAGTGGAGAGATAGATGTGTGGACAGATAGATGAGTGGATAGATAGATGAGTGGATAGATAGATGAGTGGATAGATGAGTGGATAGATAGCTGAGTGGATAGATAGATGAGTGGATAGATAGATGAGTGGATAGATGAGTGGATAGATATATGAGTGGATAGATAGATGAGTGGATAGATAGATGTGTGGACAGATAGATGAGTGGATAGATAGATGAGTGGACAGATAGATGAGTGGATAGATAGATGAGTGGTTAGATAGATGACTGGATAGATAGATGAGTGGATAGATAGATGAGTGGAGAGATAAATGAGTGGATAGATAGGTGAGTGGACAGATAGATGAGTGGATAGATAGATGAGTGGAGAGATAAATGAGTGGATAGATAGATGGGTGGATAGATAGATGAGTGGATAGATAGATGAGTGGATAGATAGATGAGTGGATAGATAGATGAGTGGATAGATGAGTGGATAGATAGATGAGTGGATAGATAGATGAGTGGACAGATAGATGAGTGGATAGATAGATGAGTGGAGAGATAAATGAGTGGATAGATAGATGGGTGGATAGATAGATGAGTGGATAGATAGATGGGTGGGTGGAGAGATAGATGAGTGGATAGACAAATTAGTGGATAGATATATGAGTTGAAAGATAGATGAGTGGACAGATATATGCGTGGACAGAGACAGATGGACAGATAGATAGATGATCAGATAGACAAGTGGACCGATAGACAAGTGGATATATAGATTAGTGGATATGTAGGTGAGTAGATAGATAGATAGACCGATGAGTGGACAGACGGATGAGTGGATAGATGAGTGGACAGAAACAGATAGACAAGTGGATAGATGGACAGATAGATGAGTGGATAGATAGATGAGTGGATAGACAGATGAGTGGATATATAGACCAGTGAATATATGTACAGATTAATAGATAGATGAGTGGACAGATAGATCAGTAGATAGATGGATGAATAATAAGACTGACAGATATACCTGAGGTAAAAATATTTAGATCTCAGTTGATACAACTCTATCAGAAGACCATCTGTATGACACAATCCTTTCAATTATCTTTCTTAGGACACGCAGAAGTGTACATCTCTACTTGAACTATTGACTGTATTGCCAGAAGAAGTAAGTTTAAAACAAGTTTACAAATACATCCAGTTATGATAAATAACAAAATATAAATATATACATAATCTTCTTTGTGGTAATGTATTACTAAGTGGTAATGTATTACAGACAACATTGCTTCAAAGATATTGCCATGATATCCACTCTTTCACCCCTCCTGTTGTCTATGGTACAAGAAGTCAATGTGTAATCCCCCCCCCCCCCCCCCCCCCCCCCCCCGGTTTATTGTAATTCATGATACAATGTCCCATACTGACAAATTAACTGAATCAATCCTTGTCAACACATGTATGATTTTGTCTTGTGTAATAATTTCTGATATAGTATTTTTCCCTCTTGACAGTTCCATACATGTCCTATGGCACAATCAAGGAAAGGCTATGTAAGACATGAATTACAGATAGGTTTACAGTCTGG
This sequence comes from Glandiceps talaboti, assembly GCF_964340395.1. Classification (NCBI taxonomy): domain Eukaryota; kingdom Metazoa; phylum Hemichordata; class Enteropneusta; family Spengelidae; genus Glandiceps; species Glandiceps talaboti. The sequence continues at coordinate 2,943,622 of NC_135554.1, forward strand.
TAAGTCATACATTTTATCATACTCAGATAGGTTTACAGTTAGGTAAGTCATACATTTTATCATACTCAGATAGGTTTACAGTTAGGTAAGTCATACATTTTATCATACTCAGATAGGTTTACAGTTAGGTAAGTCATACATTTTATCATACTCAGATAGGTTTACAGTTAGGTAAGTCATACATTTTATCATACTCAGATAGGTTTACAGTTAGGTAAGTCATACATTTTATCATACTCAGATAGGTTTACAGTTAGGTAAGTCATACATTTTATCATACTCAGATAGGTTTACAGTTAGGTAAGTCATATATTTTATCATACTCAGATAGGTTTACAGTTAGGTAAGTCATACATTTTATCATACTCAGATAGGTTTACAGTTAGGTAAGTCATACATTTTATCATACTCAGATAGGTTTACAGTTAGGTAAGTCATACATTTTATCATACTCAGATAGGTTTACAGTTAGGTAAGTCATACATTTTATCATACTCAGATAGGTTTACAGTTAGGTAAGTCATACATTTTATCATACTCAGATAGGTTTATAGTTAGGTAAGTCATACATTTTATCATACTCAGATAGGTTTACAGTTAGGTAAGTCATACATTTTATCATACTCAGATAGGTTTACAGTCAGGTAAGTCATACATTTTATCATACTCAGATAGGTTTACAGTTAGGTAAGTCATATATTTTATCATACTCAGATAGGTTTACAGTTAGGTAAGTCATACATTTTATCATACTCAGATAGGTTTACAGTCTGGTAAGTCATACATTTTATCATACTCAGATAGGTTTACAGTTAGGTAAGTCATACATTTTATCATACTCAGATAGGTTTACAGTTAGGTAAGTCATACATTTTATACTCAGATAGGTTTACAGTTAGGTAAGTCATACATTTTATCATACTCAGATAGGTTTACAGTTAGGTAAGTCATACATTTTATCATACTCAGATAGGTTTACAGTTAGGTAAGTCATACATTTTATCATACTCAGATAGGTTTACAGTAAAGTAAGTCATACATTTTATCATACTCAGATAGGTTTACAGTCAGGTAAGTCATACATTTTATCATACTCAGATAGGTTTACAGTTAGGTAAGTCATACATTTTATCATACTCAGATAGGTTTACAGTTAGGTAAGTCATACATTTTATCATACTCAGATAGGTTTACAGTTAGGTAAGTCATACATTTTATCATACTCAGATAGGTTTACAGTTAGGTAAGTCATACATTTTATCATACTCAGATAGGTTTACAGTCTGGTAAGTCATACATTTTATCATACTCAGATAGGTTTATAGTTAGGTAAGTCATACATTTTATCATACTCAGATAGTTTTACAGTCAGGTAAGTCATACATTTTATCATACTCAGATAGGTTTACAGTTAGGTAAGTCATACATTTTATCATACTCAGATAGGTTTACAGTCTGGTAAGTCATACATTTTATCATACTCAGATAGGTTTACAGTTAGGTAAGTCATACATTTTATCATACTCAGATAGGTTTACAGTTAGGTAAGTCATACATTTTATCATACTCAGATAGGTTTACAGTTAGGTAAGTCATACATTTTATCATACTCAGATAGGTTTACAGTCAGGTAAGTCATACATTTTATCATACTCAGATAGGTTTACAGTTAGGTAAGTCATACATTTTATCATACTCAGATAGGTTTACAGTCAGGTAAGTCATACATTTTATCATACTCAGATAGGTTTACAGTTAGGTAAGTCATACATTTTATCATACTCAGATAGGTTTACAGTTAGGTAAGTCATACATTTTATCATACTCAGATAGGTTTACAGTCAGGTAAGTCATACATTTTATCATACTCAGATAGGTTTACAGTTAGGTAAGTCATACATTTTATCATACTCAGATAGGTTTACAGTCTGGTAAGTCATACATTTTATCATACTCAGATAGGTTTACAGTTAGGTAAGTCATACATTTTATCATACTCAGATAGGTTTACAGTTAGGTAAGTCATACATTTTATCATACTCAGATAGGTTTACAGTCAGGTAAGTCATACATTTTATCATACTCAGATAGGTTTACAGTCTGGTAAGTCATACATTTTATCATACTCAGATAGGTTTACAGTTAGGTAAGTCATACATTTTATCATACTCAGATAGGTTTACAGTTAGGTAAGTCATACATTTTATCATACTCAGATAGGTTTACAGTCAGGTAAGTCATACATTTTATCATACTCAGATAGGTTTACAGTCTGGTAAGTCATACATTTTATCATACTCAGATAGGTTTACAGTTAGGTAAGTCATACATTTTATCATACTCAGATAGGTTTACAGTTAGGTAAGTCATACATTTTATCATACTCAGATAGGTTTACAGTTAGGTAAGTCATACATTTTATCATACTCAGATAGTTTTACAGTCAGGTAAGTCATACATTTTATCATACTCAGATAGGTTTACAGTTAGGTAAGTCATACATTTTATCATACTCAGATAGGTTTACAGTCTGGTAAGTCATACATTTTATCATACTCAGATAGGTTTACAGTCTGGTAAGTCATACATTTTATCATACTCAGATAGGTTTACAGTTAGGTAAGTCATACATTTTATCATACTCAGATAGGTTTACAGTTAGGTAAGTCATACATTTTATCATACTCAGATAGGTTTACAGTTAGGTAAGTCATACATTTTATCATACTCAGATAGGTTTACAGTTAGGTAAATCATACATTTTATCATACTCAGATAGGTTTACAGTCTGGTAAGTCATACATTTTATCATACTCAGATAGGTTTACAGTTAGGTAAGTCATACATTTTATCATACTCAGATATGTTTACAGTTAGGTAAGTCATACATTTTATCATACTCAGATAGGTTTACAGTCTGGTAAGTCATACATTTTATCATACTCAGATAGGTTTACAGTTAGGTAAATCATACATTTTATCATACTCAGATAGGTTTACAGTTAGGTAAGTCATACATTTGATCATACTCAGATAGGTTTATAGTTAGGTAAGTCATACATTTGATCATACTCAGATAGGTTTACAGTTAGGTAAGTCATACATTTGATCATACTCAGATAGGTTTATAGTTAGGTAAGTCATACATTTTATCATACTCAGATAGGTTTACAGTTAGGTAAGTCATACATTTTATCATACTCAGATAGGTTTACAGTCTGGTAAGCCATACATTTTGACCCCTGACCTTTGAAGACATTCTTTGTTCATTGCACATGAAATTCTAATAGAAAGTCTAACAAAAACATTTATGTAGTAGAAAGTTTAACAAGAACATTTATGTAGTAGAAAGTCTAACAAGAACATTTATGTAGTAGAAAGACTAACAAGAACATTTATGTAGTAGAAAGTCTAACAAGAACATTTATGTAGTAGAAAGTCTAACAAGAACATTTATGTAGTAGAAAGACTAACAACATTTATGTAGTAGAAAGTCTAAAAAAAACATTTATGTAGTAGAAAGAGTAACAGGAACATTTATGTAGTAGAAAATCTAACAAGAACATTTATGTAGTAGAAAGTCTAACAAGAACATTTATGTAGTAAAAAGTCTAACAAGAACATTTATGTAGTAAAAAGACTAACAAAAACATTTATGTAGTAGAAAGTCTAACAAGAAGTTAGAATGTGTGCCATTACAGGCTTTGATTACTTGACAAATCAGTTACGATGGATTTCCAGTAAGAATGAGACAATGATAATTTCTGTTATCATGTAATTTCACTTTGAATGGGCATTTTTCCTGAAAACTTGGACATTGTGATTAGATATTCCATATACCAAAAACAGTACTGTAATTTGAGTATCAATAGTGTGCAAGACAATGCAATTACCCAATGTCCAGGGAAAATAACTATCACAAAATGTTGCACTTGGCAGCTTTACGAGGTTGAAAACATTAACACTTTGTAGATAATACATCCCTTATGATATTTATAAAGCCCAATCATTATTTTTGTATGATCAAGTACATGCTGAGAGGTTAGATGTAGTGTTAGATTCAGTACCCACACTCAAACATTACTTCAATTAACACACACAAATTGAGACGTTACACACACACACACACACACACACACACACACACACACACACACACACACACACACACACACACACATACATACACACACATACATACACACACGGTCAATTTATGTACATTAAATACCTGTAGTGTGTGCACACCACTAAATACCACTAGTGTGTGCAAACCACTAACAGCGTGTGCATACCACTAAATACCACTAATGTGTGCACACCACTAAATACCACTAGTGTGTGCACACCACTAAATACCACTAGTGTGTGCACACCACTAACAGCGTGTGCACACCACTAAATACCACTAGTGTGTGCACACCACTAAATACCACTAGTGTGTGCACACCACTAACAGCGTGTGCACACCACTAAATACCACTAGTGTGTGCACACCACTAACAGCGTGTGCATACCACTAAATACCACTAATGTGTGCACACCACTAAATACCACTAGTGTGTGCACACCACTAAATACCACTAGTGTGTGCACACCACTAACAGCGTGTGCATACCACTAAATACCACTAATGTGGGCACACCACTAAATACCACTAGTGTGTGCACACCACTAAATACCACTAGTGTGTGCACACCACTAACAGCGTGTGCACACCACTAAATACCACTAGTGTGTGCACACCACTAAATACCACTAGTGTGTGCACACCACTAACAGCGTGTGCACACCACTAAATACCACTAGTGTGTGCACACCACTAAATACCACTAGTGTGTGCACACCACTAAATACCACTAGTGTGTGCACACCACTAACAGCGTGTGCACACCACTAAATACCACTAATGTGGGCACACCACTAAATACCACTAGTGTGTGCACACCACTAACAGCGTGTGCACACCACTAAATACCACTAGTGTGTGCACACCACTAAATACCACTAGTGTGTGCACACCACTAAATACCACTAGTGTGTGCACACCACTAACAGCGTGTGCATACCACTAAATACCACTAATGTGTGCACACCACTAAATACCACTAGTGTGTGCACACCACTAACAGCGTGTGCACACCACTAAATACCACTAGTGTGTGCACACCACTAACAGCGTGTGCACACCACTAAATACCACTAGTGTGTGCACACCACTAACAGCGTGTGCATACCACTAAATACCACTAGTGTGTGCACACCACTAACAGCGTGTGCATACCACTAAATACCACTAGTGTGTGCACACCAATGGAAACAATTACTGATACACACCTATGCAATTATAGGTTTTCTTGTATCTTGCCTTGAATTGAATGATTATTTCTAATTGATTTACAGTGCTGCCATTGCTACAAGGATTACTTAGCAGTGAATCACCAATGGAAATCCGTCACCAAGCATTGAAATGTTTCTCCAGCTGGGTAACATTTGGTATTCCATTGACTGATATAGAGTCAATGATACATATGTTATTTCAGTTAATTCACAGTCCAGATTTGTTTGACACCTGTATAGATGCACTGGTCAATGTTTTATGTAACCCTATAGCATACAAGTAAGTTCCTACATAGCACATACCTGTATAGATGCACTGGTCAATGTTTTATGTAACCCTATAGCATACAAGTAAGTTCCTACATAGCACATACCTGTATAGATACACTGGTCAATGTTTTATGTAACTTTATAGCATACAAGTAAGTTCCTACATAGCACATACCTGTATAGATACACTGGTCAATGTTTTATGTAACTTTATAGCATACAAGTAAGTTCCTACATAGCACATACCTGTATAGATGCACTGGTCAATGTTTTATGTAACCCTATAGCATACAAGTAAGTTCCTACATAGCACATTCCTGTATAGATGCACTGGTCAATGTTTTATGTAACTTTATAGCATACAAGTAAGTTCCTACATAGCACATACCTGTATAGATGCACTGGTCAATGTTTTATGTAACTTTCTGGCATACAAGTAAGTTCCTACATAGCACATACCTGTATAGATGCACTGGTCAATGTTTTATGTAACTTTATAGCATACAAGTAAGTTCCTACATAGCACATACAAGTAAGTTCCTACATAGCACATACCTGTATAGATGCACTGGTCAATGTTTTATGTAACCCTATAGCATACAAGTAAGTTCCTACATAGCACATACCTGTATAGATGCACTGGTCAATGTTTTATGTAACTTTATAGCATACAAGTAAGTTCCTACATAGCACATACCTGTATAGATGCACTGGTCAATGTTTTATGTAACTTTATAGCATACAAGTAAGTTCCTACATAGCACATACCTGTATAGATACACTGGTCAATGTTTTATGTAACTTTATAGCATACAAGTAAGTTCCTACATAGCACATACCTGTATAGATGCACTGGTCAATGTTTTATGTAACTTTATAGCATACAAGTAAGTTCCTACATAGCACATACCTGTATAGATGCACTGGTCAATGTTTTATGTAACTTTATAGCATACAAGTAAGTTCCTACATAGCACATACCTGTATAGATACACTGGTCAATGTTTTATGTAACTTTATAGCATACAAGTAAGTTCCTACATAGCACATACCTGTATAGATGCACTGGTCAATGTTTTATGTAACTTTATAGCATACAAGTAAGTTCCTACATAGCACATACAGGTATAGATGCACTGGTCAATGTTTTATGTAACTTTATAGCATACAAGTAAGTTCCTACATAGCACATACAGGTAAGTTCCTACATAGCACATACCTGTATAGATGCACTGGTCAATGTTTTATGTAACCCTATAGCATACAAGTAAGTTCCTACATAGCACATACCTGCATAGATGCACTGGTCAATGTTTTATGTAACTTTATAGCATACAAGTAAGTTCCTACATAGCACATACCTGCATAGATGCACTGGTCAATGTTTTATGTAACTTTATAGCATACAAGTAAGTTCCTACATAGCACATACCTGTATAGATGCACTGGTCAATGTTTTATGTAACGTTATAGCATACAAGTAAGTTCCTACATAGCACATACCTGTATAGATACACTGGTCAATGTTTTATGTAACCCTATAGCATACAAGTAAGTTCCTACATAGCACATACCTGTATAGATGCACTGGTCAATGTTTTATGTAACCCTATAGCATACAAGTAAGTTCCTACATAGCACATACCTGTATAGATACACTGGTCAATGTTTTATGTAACTTTATAGCATACAAGTAAGTTCCTACATAGCACATACCTGTATAGATGCACTGGTCAATGTTTTATGTAACCCTATAGCATACAAGTAAGTTCCTACATAGCACATACCTGTATAGATACACTGGTCAATGTTTTATGTAACTTTATAGCATACAAGTAAGTTCCTACATAGCACATACCTGTATAGATACACTGGTCAATGTTTTATGTAACTTTATAGCATACAAGTAAGTTCCTACATAGCACATACCTGTATAGATGCACTGGTCAATGTTTTATGTAACCCTATAGCATATAAGTAAGTTCCTACATAGCACATACAAGTAAGTTCCTACATAGCACATACCTGTATAGATACACTGGTCAATGTTTTATGTAACCCTATAGCATACAAGTAAGTTCCTACATAGCACATACCTGTATAGATGCACTGGTCAATGTTTTATGTAACCCTATAGCATACAAGTAAGTTCCTACATAACACATACCTGTATAGATACACTGGTCAATGTTTTATGTAACTTTATAGCATACAAGTAAGTTCCTACATAGCACATACCTGTATAGATGCACTGGTCAATGTTTTATGTAACCCTATAGCATACAAGTAAGTTCCTACATAGCACATATCTGTATAGATACACTGGTCAATGTTTTATGTAACTTTATAGCATACAAGTAAGTTCCTACATAGCACATACCTGTATAGATGCACTGGTCAATGTTTTATGTAACCCTATAGCATACAAGTAAGTTCCTACATAGCACATACCTGTATAGATACACTGGTCAATGTTTTATGTAACTTTATAGCATACAAGTAAGTTCCTACATAGCACATACCTGTATAGATGCACTGGTCAATGTTTTATGTAACTTTATAGCATACAAGTAAGTTCCTACATAGCACATATCTGTATAGATGCACTGGTCAATGTTTTATGTAACCCTATAGCATACAAGTAAGTTCCTACATAGCACATATCTGTATAGATACACTGGTCAATGTTTTATGTAACCCTATAGCATACAAGTAAGTTCCTACATAGCACATACCTGTATAGATGCACTGGTCAATGTTTTATGTAACTTTATAGCATACAAGTAAGTTCCTACATAGCACATTCCTGTATAGATACACTGGTCAATGTTTTATGTAACTTTCTGGCATACAAGTAAGTTCCTACATAGCACATACCTGTATAGATACACTGGTCAATGTTTTATGTAACCCTATAGCATACAAGTAAGTTCCTACATAGCACATACCTGTATAGATGCACTGGTCAATGTTTTATGTAACTTTATAGCATACAAGTAAGTTCCTACATAGCACATACCTGTATAGATACACTGGTCAATGTTTTATGTAACTTTATAGCATACAAGTAAGTTCCTACATAGCACATACCTGTATAGATGCACTGGTCAATGTTTTATGTAACTTTATAGCATACAAGTAAGTTCCTACATAGCACATACAGGTATAGATGCACTGGTCAATGTTTTATGTAACTTTATAGCATACAAGTAAGTTCCTACATAGCACATACAGGTATAGATGCACTGGTCAATGTTTTATGTAACTTTATAGCATACAAGTAAGTTCCTACATAGCACATACAGGTAAGTTCCTACATAGCACATACCTGTATAGATGCACTGGTCAATGTTTTATGTAACCCTATAGCATACAAGTAAGTTCCTACATAGCACATACCTGCATAGATGCACTGGTCAATGTTTTATGTAACTTTATAGCATACAAGTAAGTTCCTACATAGCACATACCTGCATAGATGCACTGGTCAATGTTTTATGTAACTTTATAGCATACAAGTAAGTTCCTACATAGCACATACCTGTATAGATGCACTGGTCAATGTTTTATGTAACGTTATAGCATACAAGTAAGTTCCTACATAGCACATACCTGTATAGATACACTGGTCAATGTTTTATGTAACTTTATAGCATACAAGTAAGTTCCTACACAGCACATACCTGTATAGATGCACTGGTCAATGTTTTATGTAACCCTATAGCATACAAGTAAGTTCCTACATAGCACATACCTGTATAGATGCACTGGTCAATGTTTTATGTAACTTTATAGCATACAAGTAAGTTCCTACATAGCACATACCTGTATAGATGCACTGGTCAATGTTTTATGTAACTTTATAGCATACAAGTAAGTTCCTACATAGCACATACAGGTATAGATGCACTGGTCAATGTTTTATGTAACTTTATAGCATACAAGTAAGTTCCTACATAGCACATACAGGTATAGATGCACTGGTCAATGTTTTATGTAACTTTATAGCATACAAGTAAGTTCCTACATAGCACATACAGGTAAGTTCCTACATAGCACATACCTGTATAGATGCACTGGTCAATGTTTTATGTAACCCTATAGCATACAAGTAAGTTCCTACATAGCACATACCTGCATAGATGCACTGGTCAATGTTTTATGTAACTTTATAGCATACAAGTAAGTTCCTACATAGCACATACCTGCATAGATGCACTGGTCAATGTTTTATGTAACTTTATAGCATACAAGTAAGTTCCTACATAGCACATACCTGTATAGATGCACTGGTCAATGTTTTATGTAACGTTATAGCATACAAGTAAGTTCCTACATAGCACATACCTGTATAGATACACTGGTCAATGTTTTATGTAACTTTATAGCATACAAGTAAGTTCCTACATAGCACATACCTGTATAGATGCACTGGTCAATGTTTTATGTAACCCTATAGCATACAAGTAAGTTCCTACATAGCACATACCTGTATAGATACACTGGTCAATGTTTTATGTAACTTTATAGCATACAAGTAAGTTCCTACATAGCACATACCTGTATAGATGCACTGGTCAATGTTTTATGTAACTTTCTGGCATACAAGTAAGTTCCTACATAGCACATATCTGTATAGATACACTGGTCAATGTTTTATGTAACTTTATAGCATACAAGTAAGTTCCTACATAGCACATACCTGTATAGATGCACTGGTCAATGTTTTATGTAACTTTATAGCATACAAGTAAGTTCCTACATAGCACATACCTGTATAGATACACTGGTCAATGTTTTATGTAACTTTATAGCATACAAGTAAGTTCCTACATAGCACATACCTGTATAGATGCACTGGTCAATGTTTTATGTAACTTTATAGCATACAAGTAAGTTCCTACATAGCACATACCTGTATAGATACACTGGTCAATGTTTTATGTAACTTTATAGCATACAAGTAAGTTCCTACATAGCACATACCTGTATAGATGCACTGGTCAATGTTTTATGTAACTTTCTGGCATACAAGTAAGTTCCTACATAGCACATACCTGTATAGATGCACTGGTCAATGTTTTATGTAACCCTATAGCATACAAGTAAGTTCCTACATAGCACATACAAGTAAGTTCCTACATAGCACATACCTGTATAGATACACTGGTCAATGTTTTATGTAACCCTATAGCATACAAGTAAGTTCCTACATAGCACATACCTGTATAGATGCACTGGTCAATGTTTTATGTAACCCTATAGCATACAAGTAAGTTCCTACATAACACATACCTGTATAGATACACTGGTCAATGTTTTATGTAACTTTATAGCATACAAGTAAGTTCCTACATAGCACATACCTGTATAGATACACTGGTCAATGTTTTATGTAACTTTATAGCATACAAGTAAGTTCCTACATAGCACATACCTGTATAGATGCACTGGTCAATGTTTTATGTTACTTTCTGGCATACAAGTAAGTTCCTACATAGCACATATCTGTATAGATACACTGGTCAATGTTTTATGTAACCCTGTAGCATACAAGTAAGTTCCTACATAGCACATATCTGTATAGATACACTGGTCAATGTTTTATGTAACTTTATAGCATACAAGTAAGTTCCTACATAGCACATACCTGTATAGATGCACTGGTCAATGTTTTATGTAACCCTATAGCATACAAGTAAGTTCCTACATAGCACATACCTGTATAGATACACTGGTCAATGTTTTATGTAACTTTATAGCATACAAGTAAGTTCCTACATAGCACATACCTGTATAGATGCACTGGTCAATGTTTTATGTAACTTTATAGCATACAAGTAAGTTCCTACATAGCACATACCTGTATAGATGCACTGGTCAATGTTTTATGTAACTTTATAGCATACAAGTAAGTTCCTACATAGCACATACCTGTATAGATGCACTGGTCAATGTTTTATGTAACTTTATAGCATACAAGTAAGTTCCTACATAGCACATACCTGTATAGATGCACTGGTCAATGTTTTATGTAACTTTATAGCATACAAGTAAGTTCCTACATAGCACATACCTGTATAGATGCACTGGTCAATGTTTTATGTAACTTTATAGCATACAAGTAAGTTCCTACATAGCACATACAGGTATAGATGCACTGGTCAATGTTTTATGTAACTTTATAGCATACAAGTAAGTTCCTACATAGCACATACAGGTATAGATGCACTGGTCAATGTTTTATGTAACTTTATAGCATACAAGTAAGTTCCTACATAGCATATACAGGTAAGTTCCTACATAGCACATACCTGTATAGATGCACTGGTCAATGTTTTATGTAACCCTATAGCATACAAGTAAGTTCCTACATAGCACATACCTGCATAGATGCACTGGTCAATGTTTTATGTAACTTTATAGCATACAAGTAAGTTCCTACATAGCACATACCTGCATAGATGCACTGGTCAATGTTTTATGTAACTTTATAGCATACAAGTAAGTTCCTACATAGCACATACCTGTATAGATGCACTGGTCAATGTTTTATGTAACGTTATAGCATACAAGTAAGTTCCTACATAGCACGTACCTGTATAGATACACTGGTCAATGTTTTATGTAACTTTATAGCATACAAGTAAGTTCCTACACAGCACATACCTGTATAGATGCACTGGTCAATGTTTTATGTAACCCTATAGCATACAAGTAAGTTCCTACATAGCACATACCTGTATAGATGCACTGGTCAATGTTTTATGTAACTTTATAGCATACAAGTAAGTTCCTACATAGCACATACCTGTATAGATGCACTGGTCAATGTTTTATGTAACTTTATAGCATACAAGTAAGTTCCTACATAGCACATACAGGTATAGATGCACTGGTCAATGTTTTATGTAACTTTATAGCATACAAGTAAGTTCCTACATAGCACATACAGGTATAGATGCACTGGTCAATGTTTTATGTAACTTTATAGCATACAAGTAAGTTCCTACATAGCACATACAGGTAAGTTCCTACATAGCACATACCTGTATAGATGCACTGGTCAATGTTTTATGTAACCCTATAGCATACAAGTAAGTTCCTACATAGCACATACCTGCATAGATGCACTGGTCAATGTTTTATGTAACTTTATAGCATACAAGTAAGTTCCTACATAGCACATACCTGCATAGATGCACTGGTCAATGTTTTATGTAACTTTATAGCATACAAGTAAGTTCCTACATAGCACATACCTGTATAGATGCACTGGTCAATGTTTTATGTAACGTTATAGCATACAAGTAAGTTCCTACATAGCACATACCTGTATAGATACACTGGTCAATGTTTTATGTAACTTTATAGCATACAAGTAAGTTCCTACATAGCACATACCTGTATAGATGCACTGGTCAATGTTTTATGTAACTTTATAGCATACAAGTAAGTTCCTACATAGCACATACCTGTATAGATGCACTGGTCAATGTTTTATGTAACTTTATAGCATACAAGTAAGTTCCTACATAGCACATACCTGTATAGATGCACTGGTCAATGTTTTATGTAACTTTATAGCATACAAGTAAGTTCCTACATAGCACATACCTGCATAGATGCACTGGTCAATGTTTTATGTAACTTTATAGCATACAAGTAAGTTCCTACATAGCACATACCTGTATAGATGCACTGGTCAATGTTTTATGTAACGTTATAGCATACAAGTAAGTTCCTACATAGCACATACCTGTATAGATACACTGGTCAATGTTTTATGTAACTTTATAGCATACAAGTAAGTTCCTACATAGCACATACCTGTATAGATGCACTGGTCAATGTTTTATGTAACCCTATAGCATACAAGTAAGTTCCTACATAGCACATACCTGTATAGATACACTGGTCAATGTTTTATGTAACTTTATAGCATACAAGTAAGTTCCTACATAGCACATACCTGTATAGATGCACTGGTCAATGTTTTATGTAACTTTCTGGCATACAAGTAAGTTCCTACATAGCACATACCTGTATAGATGCACTGGTCAATGTTTTATGTAACTTTATAGCATACAAGTAAGTTCCTACATAGCACATACCTGTATAGATACACTGGTCAATGTTTTATGTAACTTTATAGCATACAAGTAAGTTCCTACATAGCACATACCTGTATAGATGCACTGGTCAATGTTTTATGTAACCCTATAGCATACAAGTAAGTTCCTACATAGCACATACAAGTAAGTTCCTACATAGCACATACCTGTATAGATACACTGGTCAATGTTTTATGTAACCCTATAGCATACAAGTAAGTTCCTACATAGCACATACCTGTATAGATGCACTGGTCAATGTTTTATGTAACCCTATAGCATACAAGTAAGTTCCTACATAACACATACCTGTATAGATACACTGGTCAATGTTTTATGTAACTTTATAGCATACAAGTAAGTTCCTACATAGCACATACCTGTATAGATACACTGGTCAATGTTTTATGTAACTTTATAGCATACAAGTAAGTTCCTACATAGCACATACCTGTATAGATGCACTGGTCAATGTTTTATGTTACTTTCTGGCATACAAGTAAGTTCCTACATAGCACATACCTGTATAGATGCACTGGTCAATGTTTTATGTAACCCTGTAGCATACAAGTAAGTTCCTACATAGCACATATCTGTATAGATACACTGGTCAATGTTTTATGTAACTTTATAGCATACAAGTAAGTTCCTACATAGCACATACCTGTATAGATGCACTGGTCAATGTTTTATGTAACCCTATAGCATACAAGTAAGTTCCTACATAGCACATACCTGTATAGATACACTGGTCAATGTTTTATGTAACTTTATAGCATACAAGTAAGTTCCTACATAGCACATACCTGTATAGATGCACTGGTCAATGTTTTATGTAACTTTATAGCATACAAGTAAGTTCCTACATAGCACATACCTGTATAGATGCACTGGTCAATGTTTTATGTAACTTTATAGCATACAAGTAAGTTCCTACATAGCACATTCCTGTATAGATACACTGGTCAATGTTTTATGTAACTTTCTGGCATACAAGTAAGTTCCTACATAGCACATACCTGTATAGATACACTGGTCAATGTTTTATGTAACCCTATAGCATACAAGTAAGTTCCTACATAGCACATACCTGTATAGATGCACTGGTCAATGTTTTATGTAACTTTATAGCATACAAGTAAGTTCCTACATAGCACATACCTGTATAGATACACTGGTCAATGTTTTATGTAACGTTATAGCATACAAGTAAGTTCCTACATAGCACATACCTGTATAGATACACTGGTCAATGTTTTATGTAACTTTCTGGCATACAAGTAAGTTCCTACATAGCACATACCTGCATAGATGCACTGGTCAATGTTTTATGTAACTTTATAGCATACAAGTAAGTTCCTACATAGCACATACCTGCATAGATGCACTGGTCAATGTTTTATGTAACTTTATAGTGTACAAGCACGGAGACTCGGCATTCAAGCTTTAACTAAGACTCGAGTACATTTTTTTAAGTACAGAAATCTGTGCTGAGTATAAAATTACAATCAAACGCTGTCTGAAATCTAACTGACACTAAGATGTAATTAAACTGATGACATTAATTATGTCTCCACTGTTTAACATAATGAGAATGAAATAGGTACATGTCAAGTGTCTGTCAATATTGTGTTGGATTACAATCCTGTTGTCAGATGATTATTTACTGACATTCACTTTGAAGTCTTGTAATAGGAAACGATAGTATGATGATGAATACCAAGTCTCTGGACTAGTTTATGAACTATAGACATATAATTAGATTTGTTATTCAAAATGTTGTGTCTAATCATTCAAATTGGCCGTTAGCTTTCCAAACAATTCTGTATATGACATATTAGTAATAGGCCAACTTGTACCATTGTTAGCTCCCTTTATGTCATGGAGGTTTAATAGACCAACTTGATATACCATTGTTAGCTCCCTTTATGTACTGGAGGTTTAATAGACCAACTTGATATACCATTGTTAGCTCCCTTTATGTCCTGTAGGTTTAATAGACCAACTTGATATACCATTGTTAGCTCCCTTTATGTCATGGAGGTTTAATAGACCAACTTGATATACCATTGTTAGCTCCCTTTATGTCCTGGAGGTTTAATAGACCAACTTGATATACCATTGTTAGCTCCCTTTATGTCCTGGAGGTTTAATAGACCAACTTGATATACCATTGTTAGCTCCCTGTATGTCATGGAGGTTTAATAGACCAACTTGATATACCATTGTTAGCCCCCTTTATGCCATGGAGGTTTAATAGACCAACTTGATATACCATTGTTAGCTCCCTTTATGCCATGGAGGTTTAATAGACCAACTTGATATACCATTGTTAGCTCCCTTTATGTCCTGGAGGTTTAATAGACCAACTTGATATACCATTGTTAGCTCCCTTTATGTCATGGAGGTTTAATAGACCAACTTGATATACCATTGTTAACCCCCTTTATGCCATGGAGGTTTAATAGACCAACTTGATATACCATTGTTAGCTCTCTTTATGTCCTGGATGTTTAATAGACCAACTTGATATACCATTGTTAGCTCCCTTTATGTCCTGGAGGTTTAATAGACCAACTTGATATACCATTGTTAGCTCCCTTTATGTCCTGGAGGTTTAATAGACCAACTTGATACACCATTGTTAGCCCCCTTTATGTCATGGAGGTTTAATAGACCAACTTGATATACCATTGTTAGCTCCCTTTATGTCATGGAGGTTTAATAGACCAACTTGATATACCATTGTTAGCCCCCTTTATGTCATGGAGGTTTAATAGACCAACTTGATATACCATTGTTAGCTCCCTTTATGTCCTGGATGTTTAATAGACCAACTTGATATACCATTGTTAGCTCCCTTTATGTCATGGAGGTTTAATAGACCAACTTGATATACCATTGTTAGCTCCCTTTATGTCATGGAGGTTTAATAGACCAACTTGATATACCATTGTTAGCTCCCTTT
This sequence comes from Glandiceps talaboti, assembly GCF_964340395.1. Lineage (NCBI taxonomy): Eukaryota > Metazoa > Hemichordata > Enteropneusta > Spengelidae > Glandiceps > Glandiceps talaboti. The sequence continues at coordinate 2,960,314 of NC_135554.1, forward strand.
ATGTCCTGGAGGTTTAATAGACCAACTTGATATACCATTGTTAGCTCCCTTTATGTCCTGGAGGTTTAATAGACCAACTTGATATACCATTGTTAGCTCCCTTTATGTCCTGGAGGTTTAATAGACCAACTTGATATACCATTGTTAGCTCCCTTTATGTCCTGGAGGTTTAATAGACCAACTTGATACACCATTGTTAGCCCCCTTTATGTCATGGAGGTTTAATAGACCAACTTGATATACCATTGTTAGCTCCCTTTATGTCCTGGAGGTTTAATAGACCAACTTGATATACCATTGTTAGCTCCCTTTATGTCCTGGAGGTTTAATAGACCAACTTGATACACCATTGTTAGCCCCCTTTATGTCATGGAGGTTTAATAGACCAACTTGATATACCATTGTTAGCTCCCTTTATGTCCTGGAGGTTTAATAGACCAACTTGATATACCATTGTTAGCTCCCTTTATGTCATGGAGGTTTAATAGACCAACTTGATATACCATTGTTAGCTCCCTAAGAAAGATACCATGTTTATCACTTTATGTCATGGAGGTTTACATATGATGACTCACATCCAACTGTGATCATTAGAGACTGTTACTCCAGCAAAGAACATTTCCTGCATATCACAGTAGTATTTATTTGTTACCACCAATTTCTTTTAAATCATGTCACCATTGTCTCAGAAGTAAAGTATGTGATTCAACTTTGGCTGAAATTATAGCTGCTATTCTTTTTGCAGTGGCCAAAATAATAGCCAATATTTTTCCAGTGGCCAAATTTTCCAATGATCAAAATAATGGGCTGCACATTATTTTAGCCACTGGAAAAATATTGACCATAATTTTGTTCAAAGTTGAATTTTAAATGTTGATCAATGTCAAAATAGAGATGAATATAAAGATTAAGTAATATTCATTTTATATACATTCTATGTTTAATGCTGAAAATGTGAAAATACAACTGTTTTCCAAAAACCATTGGAATATCCAAAATTAATGTGGAAGGTGATTAATGTCAACTTATTCTAACTGTGATGTCTTGTAGATATCCACATACTGTGATTAAAATGGTGCCACTGGTCCTTCAACTAAGAGACTTGTTCACATCTGCTGTCCAAGAAAAAGACATGGTAGGTAAAGCAAGTATCTTACTAATTATACTGTAAATCAATGGTTAAGGAAGGAAGGATAGCTACTGTCATGATAGTGACAGTCAAGTTTATACTGTCTAGCTCTCTCATTAGCCCCCAAAAAACATCCTGACAAAGCATTTCCATCTAGCCATGGTCACAACCACCAAGGAGTGGCATTGTGGTAGTCAATCCTTTCCTGGGTATTATCAGTGTTTTTGCCATTCTAAATAACCATGGCAACTGAAGAACTTCTGACATAACATAGTTTATTGTGGGATAGCAATATCTATTGCTCACAGAAAGAAAAGAAAAGAAATCAACAATCAAAGTAAATATTCAATCAAATTAAATGTGAAATACAAATTTCTAATCAATGGCTAATAACTTTAGTCTAGCCACTCAGGTACACAATTGTTTTATTTTGGTATATTTGTTATTTTGAATAGTTATATTAACTTGGTAACAGAAAATATCAATTCTGATGAAATTTTCATATGTTCATATATGCTAGTAATGTCTCTCTATTTGTTTGTCAGGATCGATGTCAGGGAATCTGTCGTCTTGCAGTGTCTATTGGTGAAAATCACTCCAAAGCTATTTTAGAATGCAGTGATGAGTACAAGCAACATGTGATGGAATTGACTAGGTTTATTCTGGTGAGTTATAGTCACACTAACTTTGTCATTATCAAGTTTACTAGTATATCATGTGTTTGAAGAGATATAGTGTTGATGATGTCATTGACACTATTTATAACAAGTCATTTGAATAACATACATACATGTACATACATACATACATACATACATACATACATACATACATGTACATACATACATGCATACATACATACATACATACATACATGTACATACATACGATTACGTACATACATCCATACATACGTACGTACGTATGTTCATTTGTCATTCTAAAGAGGGCTGTAAGCTGTTTGTACCATCTAGTAAGAAGGATTATAATGCATTAAGAGGCAAATGTAAACAGTGTATTTTTACCTTCTGTAAGGAAGGTTATATATTGGGGATGAAAAGTCTGTGTGTATGTATCACCATTTTCTCAAAAGCGACTGGCTCAATTTAAATGAAATTTGGGGCAGATGTTCTTTAAGGTAATGGCAAGAACTGATTAGATTTTGGTAAACAAACCATGAATATTAATGAGTAATTTACGTAATGAATAGTTTTCAGTAATTAGGCTATATCTTAAGAATGCATTCTTCAACTTCAATATAATTTGGTACATACATTTGTGACACCAAAGCACATCAGCCCTGAAAATATTATTGATGTAGCGTTTAATAAGTTATTTGCATATTTTTGGTAATTAGATCTTTAGGCCAAAAAAATAATTGAATTGTTTCTGGTCAGGACATTTTGTCTAAAGTGGTACGGGAACACTAATTTTTTTTTTTCAATTTTCAACAAATCGTCACTCAATCTACTACTCATGGCAGTTACTGTTCTTTTTATTTAGTACTTTACAGCAAGTTAGTGTGTATGTAGGGCAGATGTCATTTTTTTTCTTTTTATTTAGTACATTACAGCAAGTTAGTATGTATGTAGTGCAGATGTCATTTACTTTCTTTTTATTTAGTACTTTACAGCAAGTTAGTGTGTATGTAGTGCAGATGTCATTTGCTTTCTTTTTATTTAGTACTTTACAGCAAGTTAGTGTGTATGTAGGGCAGATGTCATTTGCTTTCTTTTTATTTAGTACTTTACAGCAAGTTAGTGTGTATGTAGGGCAGATGTCATTTGCTTTCTTTTTACTTAGTACGTTACAGCAAATTAGTGTGTATGTAGGGCAGATGTCATTTGCTTTCTTTTTATTTAGTACATTACAGCAAGTTAGTGTGTATGTAGGGCAGATGTCATTTTTTTTCTTTTTATTTAGTACTTTACAGCAAGTTAGTGTGTATGTAGTGCAGATGTCATTTACTTTCTTTTTATTTAGTACTGTACAGCAAGTTTGTATGTATGTAGTGCAGATGTCATTTGCTTTCTTTTTATTTAGTACTTTACAGCAAGTTAGTGTGTATGTAGGGCAGATGTCATTTGCTTTCTTTTTATTTAGTACTTTACAGCAAGTTAGTGTGTATGTAGGGCAGATGTCATTTGCTTTCTTTTTAGTCCCCGCCGGACGAAGTCCGGGACGGGGACTTATGGATTGGGTTCCGTCTGTCCATGCGTCCGTCCGTCCGTCCGTCCGTCCGCCCGCAGCCGTTTCTTGGAGATGTCTGGACTGTTTTTTTTCAAACTTGGTACAGGGACAACATACAATGGCATACATATGCACGTCAATTTGTTTCATGATACGATCCAATATGGCCGCCTAGCAGCCATTTTGTTTGCAAATTTTCCCTGTCTAAAGCCATAACTCATACATGCTTGAACAGATCTCATTCAAAGTTGGTATTAAGACAGTGTTCTATAACATACATGTGCATATCCATTTGTTGTCATGATACGAGCCAATATGGTCGCCTAGCAGCCATTTTGTTTGTGAATTTTCTATGTCCAAAGCCATAACTCGGACATGCTTGAACAGATCTCATTCAAAGTTGGTATTAGGACAGTGTTCTATAACATACATGTGCATATCCATTTTCGTCGTGATATGATCCCCCATACCCGACCCATCGTTTATTGTTGTAGGCATGTTCCATGTCCAACAAGCAGACACAACATATCTAAGTTTGTTTGATTTAGGTTCACAAGTGTTGTTGCGTGATCAGAGTAGTGATAATTCCTTAAAACCCAATCATAGCGGGGCTATGTCATTCTCAATGACTTGTTATTTAGTACTTTATAGCAAGTTAGTGTGTATGTAGGGCAGATGTCATTTGCTTGTTCATGATTAGTTCTGCAGTTGTCTTGAATGAAATAGCAATAAATATTGGGTGGGTTATTTTTGTGTTTTCCCTTGGATCTGCAGACTGCATTGGCTGAACACACATTAAAAAAAAAGATTGGCACGGGGGTTTTTAAGTGATGCAAGTGCTGACCAGAAACAATTTTCTTTTAAAAACTCTTTCTACGGTGAGACCTAAAGAAGAGATGTCAGTTGAGGTTTATGTTTTTACAATATCTAAAATGGTGGATTGTCCTGAAACTACGGCGAGTTGAAACTTTTGTCGAATTCTAAGGACGACACAGGCAGGGATCACACGACGAACGCCTTTTCCAAGGCGATTGTGTACCCAATATGTGAACTGTCTATAGGCTTGATGGCGGTATGCCTCATTCAAAAGTGGTTCTGACAATTCACTGCGACGAATGTCACTACGAGCGATAATTGCAGTCCTTAAAACTCCAGGATGCAAACAAATAAAGTCAAAATCATGGTGTTGGACAACACATACAAGATTTTCCTCATCAATCTTTGCATATACGTTACTGGTCTCGTGACAACAAATACACTCTTCAACAGTGGCCATAGGGTTACATTTCCCACAACAGCACCACGAAATGTCATCCGTACGCCATTCATTGTCTTCCAGAGTATCGGGATTTTCAACAAGAACAACTTCTTCACAAGTGTCTTGGGAATCTGTCGCCTGTCGTCTTGGTTCACGTTGATAGGGCTGAAGACCGGCATTCATTATCACGGTTACCTGTTACTAAAACATGGTGGTGTACACATTGTACATACTCGTGGGGTCACCATGGCTCCTCAGCCTCGTTTTGAAAACAAAATGGCGATGAACAGAGAAACTGTCCAAATCCGTCAAAATTACGACATTGGTAATGATTTAATGGAAAAGTATCTTCTAAAGTATGAAACTTACGCTGTCATTTGCTTTATATCAATTATCTACGTGTTCAATTAAAATATTGTTTATAAATTCAGCGTTCCTTTAAAGTGTTCTATGGAGTGACTTCAGACAAATTATGGTGTTTAGGCTAAAACTATCCATAATGTTGTGCTTGCATGTATTAGTAACATTGACTTTATTCCCCATCAATAGGGGTTCTCTGCATTGCCTGGACACTACCCTGTAGACGAAACCATTAGTAATATTCCATTTGGATTCTGGTATATTCTCCAGGTAAGTTGTGATAGTTTTTATCAAACACATTGTCCACGTCATTTGATCATTTATAAGTGAGGGCTTGAAATTACCAGTAGTACTGTGTTCATAGACTACCAATTCTTGTCATGGAGTTACCATAATTTGTAGCTAGTAGCCCACTTAGACTACCAATTCTTGTCATGGAGTTACCATAATTTGTAGCTGGTAGCCCACTTAGGCTACCAATTCTTATCATGGAGTTACCATAATTTGTAGCTAGTAGCCCACTTAGACTACCAATTCTTGTCATGGAGACACCATAATTTGTAGCTAGTAGCCCACTTAGGCTACCAATTCTTGTCATGGAGTTACCATAATTTGTAGCTAGTAGCCCACTTAGACTACCAATTCTTGTCATGGAGTTACCATAATTTGTAGCTAGTAGCCCACTTAGACTACCAATTCTTATCATGGAGTTACCATAATTTGTAGCTAGTAGCCCACTTAGACTACCAATTCTTGTCATGGAGTTACCATAATTTGTAGCTAGTAGCCCACTTAGACTACCAATTCTTATCATGAAGTTACCATAATTTGTAGCTAGTAGCCCACTTAGGCTACCAATTCTTGTCATGGAGTTACCATAATTTGTAGCTAGTAGCCCACTTAGACTACCAATTCTTGTCATGGAGTTACCATAATTTGTAGCTAGTAGCCCACTTAGACTACCAATTCTTGTCATGGAGTTACCATAATTTGTAGCTGGTAGCCCACTTAGGCTACCAATTCTTATCATGGAGTTACCATAATTTGTAGCTAGTAGCCCACTTAGACTACCAATTCTTGTCATGGAGACACCATAATTTGTAGCTAGTAGCCCACTTAGGCTACCAATTCTTGTCATGGAGTTACCATAATTTGTAGCTAGTAGCCCACTTAGACTACCAATTCTTATCATGGAGTTACCATAATTTGTAGCTAGTAGCCCACTTAGACTACCAATTCTTATCATGGAGTTACCATAATTTGTAGCTAGTAGCCCACTTAGACTACCAATTCTTGTCATGGAGTTACCATAATTTGTAGCTAGTAGCCCACTTAGACTACCAATTCTTATCATGGAGTTACCATAATTTGTAGCTAGTAGCCCACTTAGGCTACCAATTCTTGTCATGGAGTTACCATAATTTGTAGCTAGTAGCCCACTTAGACTACCAATTCTTGTCATGGAGTTACCATAATTTGTAGCTAGTAGCCCACTTAGACTACCAATTCTTGTCATGGAGTTACCATAATTTGTAGCTGGTAGCCCACTTAGGCTACCAATTCTTGTCATGGAGTTACCATAATTTGTAGCTAGTAGCCCACTTAGACTACCAATTCTTATCATGGAGTTACCATAATTTGTAGCTAGTAGCCCACTTAGGCTACCAATTCTTATCATGGAGTTACCATAATTTGTAGCTAGTAGCCCACTTAGACTACCAATTCTTGTCATGGAGACACCATAATTTGTAGCTAGTAGCCCACTTAGACTACCAATTCTTGTCATGGAGTTACCATAATTTGTAGCTAGTAGCCCACTTAGACTACCAATTCTTGTCATGGAGTTACCATAATTTGTAGCTGGTAGCCCACTTAGACTACCAATTCTTGTCATGGAGTTACCATAATTTGTAGCTGGTAGCCCACTTAGGCTACCAATTCTTGTCATGGAGTTACCATAATTTGTAGCTAGTAGCCCACTTAGACTACCAATTCTTGTCATGGAGTTACCATAATTTGTAGCTAGTAGCCCACTTAGACTACCAATTCTTATCATGGAGTTACCATAATTTGTAGCTGGTAGCCCACTTAGGCTACCAATTCTTGTCATGGAGTTACCATAATTTGTAGGTAGTAGCCCACTTAGACTACCAATTCTTGTCATGGAGACACCATAATTTGTAGCTAGTAGCCCACTTAGACTACCAATTCTTATCATGGAGTTACCATAATTTGTAGCTGGTAGCCCACTTAGACTACCAATTCTTATGATGGAGTTACCATAATTTGAATCTAGTAGCCCACTTAGACTACCAATTCTTGTCATGGAATTACCATAATTTGTAGCTAGTAGCCCACTTAGGCTACCAATTCTTGTCATGGAGTTACCATAATTTGTAGCTGGTAGCCCACTTAGGCTACCAATTCTTGTCATGGAGTTACCATAATTTGTAGCTAGTAGCCCACTTAGACTACCAATTCTTATCATGGAGTTACCATAATTTGTAGCTGGTAGCCCACTTAGGCTACCAATTCTTGTCATGGAGTTACCATAATTTGTAGCTAGTAGCCCACTTAGGCTACCAATTCTTATCATGGAGTTACCATAATTTGTAGCTAGTAGCCCACTTACACTACCAATTCTTATCATGGAGTTACCATAATTTGTAGCTGGTAGCCCACTTAGGCTACCAATTCTTGTCATGGAGTTACCATAATTTGTAGCTGGTAGCCCACTTAGGTTACCAATTCTTCTCATGGAGTTACCATAATTTGTAGCTGCTGGTAGCCCACTTAGGCTACAGTGATTATGTGATGACTTAAAGGATGGAAGGTATAAAGTATTGTAATAATTGAGAGTTATATGGGACTATTGGTCACTATCTTTGGGCTATCACTTTCTGAAATTGGTAGTCCAGTAGGACTACCAAAGAAAATAGTTAATTTGGAGCCCTGTAAGTCATGTCTTAATTGCAGGTTTGAGTTCAGTCAGTAGCAAGTGTTGGTTATATGTTTTAGTATGTAGAATACAAACGATATACCTTTTTATATATGTAGCAAAAATTCAGGCCCGAAACATATGAACTCAGTTTGTTCCCTTTTAAACATCTCAGATTGACCTTAAAGCAAACAAGTTGTACTACACACCAAATAGAATGGATGTCTTACACAAACAATGTCAGTAATGTATTTAGTAAATTCAAGCAGCTTACATACTAGTATACATACAAAAGAAGTTATTGTAGGATTCTTACTAAAATGTTAGGTTTATTTTTCAATATGTTTCTATATATTAAACAATGATTTCACCAGAACTCCATTGTTGATACAGTACTTACCAAATGATTTGGGTGAAATACATGTAACTTGTTTGAGTAAGTCTTTTGAGATTAGCAAACATTGTTCAGTCATTGTATGACATTGAGTAAGTCTTTGAGAATCACAGCAAACATTGTTCAGTCATTGTATGACATTGAGTAAGTCTTTGAGAATCATGGCAAACATTGTTCAGTCATTGTATGACATTGAGTAAGTCTTTGAGAATCACGGCAAACATTGTTCAGTCATTGTATGACATTGAGTAAGTCTTTGAGAATCACAGCAAACATTGTTCAGTCATTGTATGACATTGAGTAAGTCTTTGAGAATCATGGCAAACATTGTTCAGTCATTGTATGACATTGAGTAAGTCTTTGAGAATCACGGCAAACATTGTTCAGTCATTGTATGACATTGAGTAAGTCTTTGAGAATCACAGCAAACATTGTTCAGTCATTGTATGACATTGAGTAAGTCTTTGAGAATCATGGCAAACATTGTTCAATCATTGTATGACATTGAGTAAGTCTTTGAGAATCACAGCAAACATTGTTCAATCATTGTATGACATTGAGTAAGTCTTTGAGAATCATGGCAAACATTGTTCAGTCATTGTATGACATTGAGTAAGTCTTTGAGAATCACAGCAAACATTGTTCAGTCATTGTATGACATTGAGTAAGTCTTTGAGAATCATGGCAAACATTGTTCACTCATTGTATGACATTGAGTAAGTCTTTGAGAATCACGGCAAACATTGTTCACTCATTGTATGACATTGAGTAAGTCTTTGAGAATCATGGCAAACATTGTTCAGTCATTGTATGACATTGAGTAAGTCTTTGAGAATCACAGCAAACATTGTTCAGTCATTGTATGACATTGAGTAAGTCTTTGAGAATCATGGCAAACATTGTTCAGTCATTGTATGACATTGAGTAAGTCTTTGAGAATCATGGCAAACATTGTTCAGTCATTGTATGACATTGAGTAAGTCTTTGAGAATCACGGCAAACATTGTTCAGTCATTGTATGACATTGAGTAAGTCTTTGAGAATCACAGCAAACATTGTTCAGTCATTGTATGACATTGAGTAAGTCTTTGAGAATCATGGCAAACATTGTTCAATCATTGTATGACATTGAGTAAGTCTTTGAGAATCATGGCAAACATTGTTCAGTCATTGTATGACATTGAGTAAGTCTTTGAGAATCACAGCAAACATTGTTCAGTCATTGTATGACATTGAGTAAGTCTTTGAGAATCATGGCAAACATTGTTCACTCATTGTATGACATTGAGTAAGTCTTTGAGAATCACGGCAAACATTGTTCACTCATTGTATGACATTGAGTAAGTCTTTGAGAATCATGGCAAACATTGTTCAGTCATTGTATGACATTGAGTAAGTCTTTGAGAATCACAGCAAACATTGTTCAGTCATTGTATGACATTGAGTAAGTCTTTGAGAATCATGGCAAACATTGTTCAGTCATTGTATGACATTGAGTAAGTCTTTGAGAATCATGGCAAACATTGTTCAGTCATTGTATGACATTGAGTAAGTCTTTGAGAATCACGGCAAACATTGTTCAGTCATTGTATGACATTGAGTAAGTCTTTGAGAATCACAGCAAACATTGTTCAGTCATTGTATGACATTGAGTAAGTCTTTGAGAATCATGGCAAACATTGTTCAATCATTGTATGACATTGAGTAAGTCTTTGAGAATCACAGCAAACATTGTTCAATCATTGTATGACATTGAGTAAGTCTTTGAGAATCATGGCAAACATTGTTCAGTCATTGTATGACATTGAGTAAGTCTTTGAGAATCACAGCAAACATTGTTCAGTCATTGTATGACATTGAGTAAGTCTTTGAGAATCATGGCAAACATTGTTCACTCATTGTATGACATTGAGTAAGTCTTTGAGAATCACGGCAAACATTGTTCACTCATTGTATGACATTGAGTAAGTCTTTGAGAATCATGGCAAACATTGTTCAGTCATTGTATGACATTGAGTAAGTCTTTGAGAATCACAGCAAACATTGTTCAGTCATTGTATGACATTGAGTAAGTCTTTGAGAATCATGGCAAACATTGTTCAGTCATTGTATGACATTGAGTAAGTCTTTGAGAATCATGGCAAACATTGTTCAGTCATTGTATGACATTGAGTAAGTCTTTGAGAATCATGGCAAACATTGTTCAGTCATTGTATGACATTGAGTAAGTCTTTGAGAATCATGGCAAACATTGTTCACTCATTGCATATAAAGACAGTATTTGGTGGCCATAGAGATATAAACAAAGTATTTGGTGGCCATAGAGATATAAACACAGTATTTGGTGGCCATAGAGATATAAACACAGTATTTGGTGGCCATAGAGATATAAACAAAGTATTTGGTGGCCATAGAGATATAAACACAGTATTCGGTGGCCATAGAGATATAAACACAGTATTTGGTGGCCATAGAGATATAAACACAGTATTTGGTGGCCATAGAGATATAAACAAAGTATTTGGTGGCCATAGAGATATAAACACAGTATTTGGTGGCCATAGAGATATAAACACAGTATTCAGTGGCCATAGAGATATAAACACAGTATTTGGTGGCCATAGAGATATAAACACAGTATTTGGTGGCCATAGAGATATAAACAAAGTATTTGGTGGCCATAGAGATATAAACACAGTATTTGGTGGCCATAGAGATATAAACACAGTATTTGGTGGCCATAGAGATATAAACACAGTATTTGGTGGCCATAGAGATATAAACACAGTATTTGGTGGCCATAGAGATATAAACACAGTATTTGGTGGCGATAGAGATATAAAGACAGTATTTGGTGGCCATAGAGATATAAAGACAGTATTTGGTGGCGATAGAGATATAAACATAGTATTTGGTGGCCATAGAGATATAAACACAGTATTTGGTGGCCATAGAGATATAAACACAGTATTTGGTGGCCATAGAGATATAAACACAGTATTTGGTGGCCATAGAGATATAAACACAGTATTTGGTGGCCATAGAGATATAAACACAGTATTCGGTGGCCATAGAGATATAAACACAGTATTCAGTGGCCATAGAGATATAAACACAGTATTTGGTGGCCATAGAGATATAAACACAGTATTTGGTGGCCATAGAGATATAAAGACAGTATTCGGTGGCCATAGAGATATAAAGACAGTATTTGGTGGCCATAGAGATATAAACACAGTATTTGGTGGCCATAGAGATATAAACACAGTATTCAGTGGCCATAGAGATATCAACACAGTATTTGGTGGCCATAGAGATATAAACACAGTATTCAGTGGCCATAGAGATATCAACACAGTATTTGGTGGCCATAGAGATATAAACACAGTATTTGGTGGCCATAGAGATATAAACACAGTATTCGGTGGCCATAGAGATATAAACACAGTATTTGGTGGCCATAGAGATATAAACACAGTATTCAGTGGCCATAGAGATATAAACACAGTATTTGGTGGCCATAGAGATATAAACACAGTATTTGGTGGCCATAGAGATATAAAGACAGTATTTGGTGGCCATAGAGATATAAAGACAGTATTTGGTGGCCATAGAGATATAAACACAGTATTTGGTGGCCATAGAGATATAAACACAGTATTTGGTGGCCATAGAGATATAAACACAGTATTTGGTGGCCATAGAGATATAAACACAGTATTTGGTGGCCATAGAGATATAAACACAGTATTTGGTGGCCATAGAGATATAAACACAGTATTCGGTGGCCATAGAGATATAAACACAGTATTCGGTGGCCATAGAGATATAAACACAGTATTCGGTGGCCATAGAGATATAAACACAGTATTCGGTGGCCATAGAGATATAAACACAGTATTTGGTGGCCATAGAGATATAAACACAGTATTTGGTGGCCATAGAGATATAAACAAAGTATTTGGTGGCCATAGAGATATAAACACAGTATTTGGTGGCCATAGAGATATAAACACAGTATTTGGTGGCCATAGAGATATAAACACAGTATTTGGTGGCCATAGAGATATAAAGACAGTATTTGGTGGCCATAGAGATATAAACACAGTATTTGGTGGCCATAGAGATATAAACACAGTATTTGGTGGCCATAGAGATATAAACACAGTATTCAGTGGCCATAGAGATATAAAGACAGTATTTGGTGGCCATAGAGATATAAACAAAGTATTTGGTGGCCATAGAGATATAAACAAAGTATTTGGTGGCCATAGAGATATAAACACAGTATTTGGTGGCCATAGAGATATAAACACAGTATTCAGTGGCCATAGAGATATAAACACAGTATTTGGTGGCCATAGAGATATAAACACAGTATTTGGTGGCCATAGAGATATAAACACAGTATTTGGTGGCCATAGAGATATAAACACAGTATTTGGTGGCCATAGAGATATAAACACAGTATTTGGTGGCCATAGAGATATAAACACAGTATTCGGTGGCCATAGAGATATAAACACAGTATTTGGTGGCCATAGAGATATAAACACAGTATTTGGTGGCCATAGAGATATAAACACAGTATTTGGTGGCCATAGAGATATAAAGACAGTATTTGGTGGCCATAGAGATATAAACACAGTATTTGGTGGCCATAGAGATATAAAGACAGTATTTGGTGGCCATAGAGATATAAACACAGTATTTGGTGGCCATAGAGATATAAACACAGTATTTGGTGGCCATAGAGATATAAACACAGTATTTGGTGGCCATAGAGATATAAACACAGTATTTGGTGGCCATAGAGATATAAACACAGTATTTGGTGGCCATAGAGATATAAACACAGTATTCGGTGGCCATAGAGATATAAACACAGTATTCGGTGGCCATAGAGATATAAACACAGTATTCGGTGGCCATAGAGATATAAACACAGTATTCGGTGGCCATAGAGATATAAACACAGTATTCGGTGGCCATAGAGATATAAACACAGTATTCGGTGGCCATAGAGATATAAACACAGTATTTGGTGGCCATAGAGATATAAACACAGTATTTGGTGGCCATAGAGATATAAACACAGTATTTGGTGGCCATAGAGATATAAACACAGTATTTGGTGGCCATAGAGATATAAACACAGTATTTGGTGGCCATAGAGATATAAACACAGTATTTGGTGGCCATAGAGATATAAACACAGTATTTGGTGGCCATAGAGATATAAACACAGTATTCGGTGGCCATAGAGATATAAACACAGTATTTGGTGGCCATAGAGATATAAACACAGTATTCGGTGGCCATAGAGATATAAACACAGTATTCGGTGGCCATAGAGATATAAACACAGTATTTGGTGGCCATAGAGATATAAACACAGTATTTGGTGGCCATAGAGATATAAACACAGTATTTGGTGGCCATAGAGATATAAACACAGTATTCGGTGGCCATAGAGATATAAACACAGTATTTGGTGGCCATAGAGATATAAACACAGTATTTGGTGGCCATAGAGATATAAACACAGTATTTGGTGGCCATAGAGATATAAAGACAGTATTTGGTGGCCATAGAGATATAAACACAGTATTTGGTGGCCATAGAGATATAAAGACAGTATTTGGTGGCCATAGAGATATAAACACAGTATTTGGTGGCCATAGAGATATAAACACAGTATTTGGTGGCCATAGAAATATAAACACAGTATTTGGTGGCCATAGAGATATAAACACAGTATTCGGTGGCCATAGAGATATAAACACAGTATTTGGTGGCCATAGAGATATAAACACAGTATTCGGTGGCCATAGAGATATAAACACAGTATTCGGTGGCCATAGAGATATAAACACAGTATTCGGTGGCCATAGAGATATAAACACAGTATTCGGTGGCCATAGAGATATAAACACAGTATTTGGTGGCCATAGAGATATAAACACAGTATTCGGTGGCCATAGAGATATAAACACAGTATTCGGTGGCCATAGAGATATAAACACAGTATTTGGTGGCCATAGAGATATAAACACAGTATTTGGTGGCCATAGAGATATAAACACAGTATTTGGTGGCCATAGAGATATAAACACAGTATTTGGTGGCCATAGAGATATAAACACAGTATTTGGTGGCCATAGAGATATAAACACAGTATTTGGTGGCCATAGAGATATAAACACAGTATTTGGTGGCCATAGAGATATAAACACAGTATTTGGTGGCCATAGAGATATAAACACAGTATTTGGTGGCCATAGAGATATAAACACAGTATTCGGTGGCCATAGAGATATAAACACAGTATTCGGTGGCCATAGAGATATAAACACAGTATTCGGTGGCCATAGAGATATAAACACAGTATTTGGTGGCCATAGAGATATAAACACAGTATTTGGTGGCCATAGAGATATAAACACAGTATTTGGTGGCCATAGAGATATAAAGACAGTATTCGGTGGCCATAGAGATATAAACACAGTATTTGGTGGCCATAGAGATATAAACACAGTATTCGGTGGCCATAGAGATATAAACACAGTATTTGGTGGCCATAGAGATATAAACAAAGTATTTGGTGGCCATAGAGATATAAACACAGTATTTGGTGGCCATAGAGATATAAACACAGTATTTGGTGGCCGTAGAGATATAAACACAGTATTTGGTGGCCATAGAGATATAAACACAGTATTTGGTGGCCATAGAGATATAAACACAGTATTTGGTGGCCATAGAGATATAAAGACAGTATTCGGTGGCCATAGAGATATAAACACAGTATTTGGTGGCCATAGAGATATAAACACAGTATTCGGTGGCCATAGAGATATAAACACAGTATTTGGTGGCCATAGAGATATAAACAAAGTATTTGGTGGCCATAGAGATATAAACACAGTATTTGGTGGCCATAGAGATATAAACACAGTATTTGGTGGCCGTAGAGATATAAACACAGTATTTGGTGGCCATAGAGATATAAACACAGTATTTGGTGGCCATAGAGATATAAACACAGTATTTGGTGGCCATAGAGATATAAACACAGTATTTGGTGGCCATAGAGATATAAACACAGTATTTGGTGGCCATAGAGATATAAACACAGTATTTGGTGGCCATAGAGATATAAACACAGTATTTGGTGGCCATAGAGATATAAACACAGTATTTGGTGGCCATAGAGATATAAACACAGTATTCGGTGGCCATAGAGATATATTTTGATCACATTTTGACTGTTATTTAAAAATTTTGTGTGTTGACCCCTGATTTTTTTTGATGATTTATCTGAGAAGGGATTGGAGTTTTCTTGAACTAAGTAATGGCAAAATTTGAACAGTTAACTTATCTCTGAGATGTATTTCATATTAAGTCCTTGTTGAAGTTTTACTTAGTACACTTCAATGTTAAAACCTGTATGGATGTTCATAGCTATGTGTAAACTCATTTTGTTGTAGAAGTCTTTTCAGAATAAATAGTATTAGTGAATTATTGTTGATTTTCTTCTTGTCTAAATAACAGTGATTGTGAGATACTGTAAAATATCTGAAATAACTAGTACAAATGATGACATCATATTATGTTGAGTTCATTCTGATCACATTGCTTTTCAGGACGACATAATCTCGGCTGAGGCTGAAAAATTTCAAGAATATACATATATTTATACACCTATTTATATGAGTTTAGTGGAAATACTAATCTCTAAAGTGCAATATCCTGATGAAAGTGAGTATGAAGGCTGGACAGCAGGTAAGTTGAAAGTAGGCAAATAACATCCAATATGGCAAAAATATTTAATAATTGACCAATATCAACACCTAAGTTAGTGTATGTATGTCCTACTGACTCTTAGAATCTTGTAAGTTAGTGTAAGTATGTCCTACTGACTCTTAGAATCTTATAAGTTAGTGTATGTCCTACTGACTCTTAGAATCTTATAAGTTAGTGTATGTCCTACTGACTCTTAGAATCTTGTAAGTTAGTGTAAGTATGTCCTAGTGACTCTTAGAATCTTATAAGTTAGTGTAAGTATGTCCTAGTGACTCTTAGAATCTTATAAGTTAGTGTATGTTCTAGTGACTCTTAGAATCTTATAAGTTAGTGTAAGTATGTCCTAGTGACTCTTAGAATCGTATAAGTTAGTGTAAGTATGTCCTAGTGACTCTTAGAATCTTATAAGTTAGTGTATGTATGTCCTAGTGACTCTTAGAATCTTATAAGTTAGTGTGTGTATGTCCTAGTGACTCTTAGAATCTTATAAGTTAGTGTAAGTATGTCCTAGTGACTCTTAGAATCTTATAAGTTAGTGTAAGTATGTTCTAGTGACTCTTAGAATCTTATAAGTTAGTGTATGTATGTCCTAGTGACTCTTAGAATCTTATAAGTTAGTGTATGTATGTCCTAGTGACTCTTAGAATCTTATAAGTTAGTGTAAGTATGTCCTACTGACTCTTAGAATCTTATAAGTTAGTGTATGTATGTCCTACTGACTCTTAGAATCTTATAAGTTAGTGTATGTCCTAGTGACTCTTAGAATCTTATAAGTTAGTGTATGTATGTCCTACTGACTCTTAGAATCTTATAAGTTAGTGTAAGTATGTCCTACTGACTCTTAGAACCTTATAAGTTAGTGTATGTTCTAGTGACTCTTAGAATCTTATAAGTTAGTGTAAGTATGTCCTAGTGACTCTTAGAATCTTATAAGTTAGTGTAAGTATGTCCTACTGACTCTTAGAATCTTGTAAGTTAGTGTAAGTATGTCCTACTGACTCTTAGAATCTTATAAGTTAGTGTATGTCCTACTGACTCTTAGAATCTTGTAAGTTAGTGTAAGTATGTCCTACTGACTCTTAGAATCTTATAAGTTAGTGTAAGTATGTCCTAGTGACTCTTAGAATCTTATAAGTTAGTGTAAGTATGTCCTAGTGACTCTTAGAATCTTATAAGTTAGTGTAAGTATGTCCTAGTGACTCTTAGAATCTTATAAGTTAGTGTATGTATGTCCTAGTGACTCTTAGAATCTTATAAGTTAGTGTAAGTATGTCCTAGTGACTCTTAGAATCTTATAAGTTAGTGTATAAGTATGTCCTACTGACTCTTAGAATCTTGTAAGTTAGTGTAAGTATGTCCTACTGACTCTTAGAATCTTATAAGTTAGTGTATGTATGTCCTACTGACTCTTAGAATCTTATAAGTTAGTGTAAGTATGTCCTACTGACTCTTAGAATCTTATAAGTTAGTGTATGTATGTCCTACTGACTCTTAGAATCTTGTAAGTTAGTGTAAGTATGTCCTACTGACTCTTAGAATCTTATAAGTTAGTGTATGTCCTACTGACTCTTAGAATCTTGTAAGTTAGTGTAAGTATGTCCTAGTGACTCTTAGAATCTTATAAGTTAGTGTATGTTCTAGTGACTCTTAGAATCTTGTAAGTTAGTGTAAGTATGTCCTAGTGACTCTTAGAATCTTATAAGTTAGTGTAAGTATGTCCTAGTGACTCTTAGAATCTTATAAGTTAGTGTAAGTATGTCCTACTGACTCTTAGAATCTTATAAGTTAGTGTAAGTATGTCCTAGTGACTCTTAGAATCTTATAAGTTAGTGTATGTCCTAGTGACTCTTAGAATCTTATAAGTTAGTGTAAGTATGTCCTACTGACTCTTAGAATCTTATAAGTTAGTGTATGTATGTCCTACTGACTCTTAGAATCTTATAAGTTAGTGTAAGTATGTCCTAGTGACTCTTAGAATCTTATAAGTTAGTGTAAGTATGTTCTAGTGACTCTTAGAATCTTGTAAGTTAGTGTAAGTATGTCCTACTGACTCTTAGAATCTTATAAGTTAGTGTAAGTATGTCCTAGTGACTCTTAGAATCTTATAAGTTAGTGTATGTCCTAGTGACTCTTAGAATCTTATAAGTTAGTGTAAGTATGTCCTAGTGACTCTTAGAATCTTATAAGTTAGTGTATGTTCTAGTGACTCTTAGAATCTTATAAGTTAGTGTATGTCCTAGTGACTCTTAGAATCTTATAAGTTAGTGTAAGTATGTCCTACTGACTCTTAGAATCTTATAAGTTAGTGTAAGTATGTCCTACTGACTCTTAGAATCTTGTAAGTTAGTGTAAGTATGTCCTAGTGACTCTTAGAATCTTATAAGTTAGTGTATGTTCTAGTGACTCTTAGAATCTTATAAGTTAGTGTATGTATGTCCTAGTGACTCTTAGAATCTTATAAGTTAGTGTATGTTCTAGTGACTCTTAGAATCTTGTAAGTTAGTGTAAGTATGTCCTAGTGACTCTTAGAATCTTATAAGTTAGTGTAAGTATGTCCTAGTGACTCTTAGAATCTTATAAGTTAGTGTAAGTATGTCCTACTGACTCTTAGAATCTTATAAGTTAGTGTATGTATGTCCTACTGACTCTTAGAATCTTGTAAGTTAGTGTAAGTATGTCCTAGTGACTCTTAGAATCTTATAAGTTAGTGTATGTCCTACTGACTCTTAGAATCTTGTAAGTTAGTGTAAGTATGTCCTACTGACTCTTAGAATCTTGTAAGTTAGTGTAAGTATGTCCTAGTGACTCTTAGAATCTTGTAAGTTAGTGTATGTCCTACTGACTCTTAGAATCTTATAAGTTCTAGAATCGTTATTCTACAGATTTTCTTTTAAACATTTTGACATAATTGTCCTAGCAACCATGACCACACCCTTAGCAACAACCAAATGGCAGTATATTTTGGTCAAATAACAACATCATCTGGTAGGCAAGTTAGTAAACATTCAAAAATGCATGCTAATACCCCTAGCAACCATTACCACTCCCACAGCAACAACCAAATGGTGGTTATTTCACAAAGATAACAACAGGGATTCTTAGACCAGTGACCAAACATTCAAAAAGTGTATGCAAATATGCTTAGCAACGAGACCACGCCCATGGCAATAGCCAAATGATCACATATATTGCAAAGATAACAACAGGGATTAATAGAGAATTGAATAAAACATTCAAAAAATGTCTGCAAATATACCTAGCGACAAGATGACACCCATAGCAACAGCCAATTGATCATGTATATTGCAAAAATAACATTAGGGATTCAGACAAGTGAACGAACATTAAAAAAATGTATGCAAATATATATGTCTAGCAACATGACCACAACCTTAGCAATAGCCAAATGATCGCGTATGTTGCAAAGATAACAACATGGTTGGATAGGCAACCGGATAGTCATTCAGCAAATGAACACCTATAACTAGCATGGATCAGCATGTGGGGAAACATTTTTAAAAACTGTACAGTTGTGCTACAATACCATTGGTGCTTTTCTTGTGAAATGTAACAGGTATGGAATTACCCTCTCACACCTTTGAAAAAAATTTGGGAGCAAAGTATCTTTATAGTTATTTATTTATTTTCCAATTTGTAGATGAGAAAGAAGAATTGCGGTGTTACAGACAAGACATAGCTGATACCTTGGTTAGTCATTCATGTTTGTTTGTGCAGTCAAGATATAACTGATACCTGGGTTTGTTAGTCCCCGCCGGACGAAGTCCGGGACGGGGACTTATGGATTGGGTTCCGTCTGTCCGTGTATCCGTGCGTCCATGCGTCCGTCCGTCCGTCCGTCCGCAGCCGTTTCTTGGAGATGCCTGGACCGATTTTTTTCAAACTTGGTACAGGGGCAACATACAATAGCATACATATGCACGACAAGACATAACTGATACCTGGGTTTGTCGTTCATGTTGTGTTTGTGTAGTAGGTGTTACAGACAAGACATAACTGATACCTGGGTTTGTTATTTATGTTGTGTTTGTGTTACAGACAAGACATAACTGATACCAGGGTTTGTTATTTATGTTGTGTTTGTGTTACAGACAAGACATAACTGATACATGGGTTTGTTAATTATGTTGTGTTTGTGTTACAGACAAGACGTAACTGATACCTGGGTTTGTTATTTATGTTGTGTTTGTGTTATAGACAAGACATAACTGATACATGGGTTTGTTATTTATGTTGTGTTTGTGTTACAGACAAGACATAACTGATACCTGGGTTTGTTATTTATGTTGTGTTTGTGTTACAGACAAGACATAACTGATACCTGGGTTTGTCATTCATGTTGTGTTTGTGTTACAGACAAGACATAACTGATACCTGGGTTTGTTATTTATGTTGTGTTTGTGTTACAGACAAGACATAACTGATACCTGGGTTTGTTAATTATGTTGTGTTTGTGTTACAGACAAGACGTAACTGATACCTGGGTTTGTTATTTATGTTGTGTTTGTGTTACAGACAAGACATAACTGATACCTGGGTTTGTCATTCATGTTGTGTTTGTGTTACAGACAAGACATAACTGATACCTGGGTTTGTTATTTATGTTGTGTTTGTGTTACAGACAAGACATTACTGATACATGGGTTTGTTAATTATGTTGTGTTTGTGTTACAGACAAGACATAACTGATACCTGGGTTTGTCGTTCATGTTGTGTTTGTGTAGTAGGTGTTACAGACAAGACATAACTGATACCTGGGTTTGTTATTTATGTTGTGTTTGTGTTACAGACAAGACATAACTGATACCTGGGTTTGTTATTTATGTTGTGTTTGTGTTACAGACAAGACATAACTGATACATGGGTTTGTTATTTATGTTGTGTTTGTGTTACAGACAAGACATAACTGATACATGGGTTTGTTATTTATGTTGTGTTTGTGTTACAGACAAGACATAACTGATACCTGGGTTTGTTATTTATGTTGTGTTTGTGTTACAGACAAGACATAACTGATACCTGGGTTTGTCATTCATGTTGTGTTTGTGTTACAGACAAGACATAACTGATACCTGGGTTTGTTATTTATGTTGTGTTTGTGTTACAGACAAGACATAACTGATACCTGGGTTTGTTAATTATGTTGTGTTTGTGTTACAGACAAGACGTAACTGATACCTGGGTTTGTTATTTATGTTGTGTTTGTGTTACAGACAAGACATAACTGATACCTGGGTTTGTCATTCATGTTGTGTTTGTGTTACAGACAAGACATAACTGATACCTGGGTTTGTTATTTATGTTGTGTTTGTGTTACAGACAAGACATTACTGATACATGGGTTTGTTAATTATGTTGTGTTTGTGTTACAGACAAGACATAACTGATACCTGGGTTTGTCGTTCATGTTGTGTTTGTGTAGTAGGTGTTACAGACAAGACATAACTGATACCTGGGTTTGTTATTTATGTTGTGTTTGTGTTACAGACAAGACATAACTGATACCTGGGTTTGTTATTTATGTTGTGTTTGTGTTACAGACAAGACATAACTGATACATGGGTTTGTTATTTATGTTGTGTTTGTGTTACAGACAAGACATAACTGATACCTGGGTTTGTTATTTATGATCCAATATGGCTGCCTGGCAGCCATTTTGTTTGTGAATTTTCCATGTCCAGGCATCTCCAAGAAACAGCTGCGGACGGACGGACGGACGGATGCACGGACGGACGGACAGACAGAACCCAATCCATAAGTCCCCATTCCGGACTTCGTCCGCGGGGACTAACAAGCACACACAACATATCTAAGTCTGTTTGTTTTAGGTTCACAAATGTTGTTGTGTGATCAGAGTAGTGATAATTCCTTAAAACCCAATTATAGCGGGGACTATGTCATTCTCAATGACTTGTTATTTACGTTGTGTTTGTGTTACAGACAAGACATAACTGATACCTTAATCAACACTTTACTCAACTTTGATAAACCATTTCTTAAAATCATTAACATATGACAGGCAATGACTATATCATGATTTATTGCCTACCCTAGGATAGTGATCATGACCATAATATTAATGATACTCTTGCCTATTTATGGTCATAACCACCGTCCCTTTGGCAGGCAATAAATTATCATATTGCCCTTTTATTATATAATTATTACCCTTTGTACCAGTATAGCTTGTGATTTACCTCAATGTTCCTTTCTTGTCTACAGATGTATGCATACACGTTACTGAGGGAACCACTTCTGAATAATTTATATGGTATGTTAGCTACCATGGTAACACAAGGGAACCAATCATGGCAGGTTAGAGATTGTTTTATCATTGTATGAACCAATAACCACATAAATTTGTAATTAAATTCAGGGGTGTGTACCAATAATCACATAGATCTCATATATACACAAGTGTCTGTACCAATAACCACATAGATCTCATATATATACAGTGTGTACCAATAAATAATTTGATCTTTGACAGTTGTTGAACCAATGGGCAAATATAATACATTGGTTTGTGTAGTTCTATTTTTACTTACATATTTATTTTGATAGTCACATTCATAAGCAATATTAACTTAATCAGCCCTGTCACCCTGTTACATGAAGTGGTCATTCCTGACACCTTCCAATTTTTTGGATAACATTCACTACCAAGTTAAATTCCCAGTCTCACTTCCTTGCTCCTTCCAAAGTGTTCACTGCCAAGTTGAATTCCCAGTCTCACTTCCTTGCTCCTTCCAAAGTGTTCACTGCCAAGTTAAATTCCCAGTCTCACTTCCCGGCTCCTTCCAAAGTGTTCACTGCCAAGTTAAATTCCCAGTCTCACTTCCTTGCTCCTTCCAAAGTGTTCACTACCAAGTTACAGTCCCAATCTCACTTCCTGGCTCCTTCCAAAGTGTTCACTACCAAGTTACAGTCCCAATCTCACTTCCTGGCTCCTTCCAAAGTGTTCACTACCAAGTTACAGTCCCAATCTCACTTCCTGGCTCCTTCCAAAGTGTTCACTACCAAGTTACAGTCCCAATCTCGCTTCCCGGCTCCTTCCAAAGTGTTCACTGCCAAGTTACAGTCCCAATCTCGCTTCCTGGCTCCTTCCAAAGTGTTCACTGCCAAGTTACAGTCCCAATCTCACTTCCTTGCGCCTTCCAAAGTGTTCACTACCAAGTTAAATTCCCAATCTCACTTCCCGGCTCCTTCCAAAGTGTTCACTGCCAAGTTACAGTCCCAATCTCACTTCCTGGCTCCTTCCAAAGTGTTCACTGCCAAGTTACAGTCCCAATCTCACTTCCTTGCGCCTTCCAAAGTGTTCACTGCCAAGTTACAGTCCCAATCTCACTTCCTTGCGCCTTCTAAAGTGTTCACTGCCAAGTTACAGTCCCAATCTCACTTCCTTGCGCCTTCCAAAGTGTTCACTGCCAAGTTACAGTCCCAATCTCGCTTCCTTGCTCCTTCCAAAGTGTTCACTGCCAGGTTACAGTCCCAATCTCACTTCCTGGCTCCTTCCAAAGTGTTCACTGCCAAGTTACAGTCCCAATCTCACTTCCTTGCTCCTTCCAAAGTGTTCACTGCCAAGTTAAATTCCCAGTCTCACTTCCTGGCTCCTTCCAAAGTGTTCACTGCCAAGTTAAATTCCCAGTCTCACTTCCTTGCTCCTTGCAACGTGTTCACTGCCAAGTTACAGTCCCAATCTCACTTCCTGGCTCCTTCCAAAGTGTTCACTGCCAAGTTAAATTCCCAGTCTCGCTTCCTTGCTCCTTCCAAAGTGTTCACTGCCAAGTTAAATTCCCAGTCTCACTTCCTTGCTCCTTCCAAAGTGTTCACTGCCAAGTTAAATTCCCAGTCTCACTTCCTGGCTCCTTCCAAAGTGTTCACTGCCAAGTTAAATTCCCAGTCTCACTTCCTTGCTCCTTGCAAAGTGTTCACTGCCAAATTAAATTCCCAGTCTCACTTCCTGGCTCCTTCCAAAGTGTTCACTGCCAAGTTTCAGTCCCAATCACACTTCCTTGCTCCTTCCAAAGTGTTCACTGCCAAGTTAAATTCCCAGTCTCACTTCCTGGCTCCTTCCAAAGTGTTCACTGCCAAGTTACAGTCCCAATCTCACTTCCTTGCTCCTTCCAAAGTGTTCACTGCCAAGTTACAGTCCCAATCTCGCTTCCTTGCTCCTTCCAAAGTGTTCACTGCCAAGTTAAATTCCCAATCTCACTTCCTTGCTCCTTCCAAAGTGTTCACTGCCAAGTTACAGTCCCAATCTCACTTCCTGGCTCCTTCCAAAGTGTTCACTGCCAAGTTACAGTCCCAATCTCACTTCCTGGCTCCTTCCAAAGTGTTCACTGCCAAGTTAAATTCCCAATCTTACTTCCTTGCTCCTTCCAAAGTGTTCACTGCCAAGTTACAGTCCCAATCTCGCTTCCTGGCTCCTTCCAAAGTGTTCACTGCCAAGTTACAGTCCCAATCTCACTTCCTTGCGCCTTCCAAAGTGTTCACTACCAAGTTAAATTCCCAATCTCACTTCCCGGCTCCTTCCAAAGTGTTCACTGCCAAGTTACAGTCCCAATCTCACTTCCTGGCTCCTTCCAAAGTGTTCACTGCCAAGTTACAGTCCCAATCTCACTTCCTTGCGCCTTCCAAAGTGTTCACTGCCAAGTTACAGTCCCAATCTCACTTCCTTGCGCCTTCTAAAGTGTTCACTGCCAAGTTACAGTCGCAATCTCACTTCCTTGCGCCTTCCAAAGTGTTCACTGCCAAGTTACAGTCCCAATCTCGCTTCCTTGCTCCTTCCAAAGTGTTCACTGCCAGGTTACAGTCCCAATCTCACTTCCTGGCTCCTTCCAAAGTGTTCACTGCCAAGTTACAGTCCCAATCTCACTTCCTTGCTCCTTCCAAAGTGTTCACTGCCAAGTTAAATTCCCAGTCTCACTTCCTGGCTCCTTCCAAAGTGTTCACTGCCAAGTTAAATTCCCAGTCTCACTTCCTTGCTCCTTGCAACGTGTTCACTGCCAAGTTACAGTCCCAATCTCACTTCCTGGCTCCTTCCAAAGTGTTCACTGCCAAGTTAAATTCCCAGTCTCGCTTCCTTGCTCCTTCCAAAGTGTTCACTGCCAAGTTAAATTCCCAGTCTCACTTCCTTGCTCCTTCCAAAGTGTTCACTGCCAAGTTAAATTCCCAGTCTCACTTCCTGGCTCCTTCCAAAGTGTTCACTGCCAAGTTAAATTCCCAGTCTCACTTCCTTGCTCCTTGCAAAGTGTTCACTGCCAAATTAAATTCCCAGTCTCACTTCCTGGCTCCTTCCAAAGTGTTCACTGCCAAGTTTCAGTCCCAATCACACTTCCTTGCTCCTTCCAAAGTGTTCACTGCCAAGTTAAATTCCCAGTCTCACTTCCTGGCTCCTTCCAAAGTGTTCACTGCCAAGTTACAGTCCCAATCTCACTTCCTTGCTCCTTCCAAAGTGTTCACTGCCAAGTTACAGTCCCAATCTCGCTTCCTTGCTCCTTCCAAAGTGTTCACTGCCAAGTTAAATTCCCAATCTCACTTCCTTGCTCCTTCCAAAGTGTTCACTGCCAAGTTACAGTCCCAATCTCACTTCCTGGCTCCTTCCAAAGTGTTCACTGCCAAGTTACAGTCCCAATCTCACTTCCTGGCTCCTTCCAAAGTGTTCACTGCCAAGTTAAATTCCCAATCTTACTTCCTTGCTCCTTCCAAAGTGTTCACTGCCAAGTTACAGTCCCAATCTCGCTTCCTTGCTCCTTCCAAAGTGTTCACTGCCAAGTTACAGTCCCAATCTCACTTCCTGGCTCCTTCCAAAGTGTTCACTGCCAAGTTACAGTCCCAATCTCACTTCCTTGCTCCTTCCAAAGTGTTCACTGCCAAGTTAAATTCCCAATCTCACTTCCTTGCTCCTTCCAAAGTGTTCACTACCAAGTTACAGTCCCAATCTCACTTCCTGGCTCCTTCCAAAGTGTTCACTGCCAAGTTAAATTCCCAATCTTACTTCCTTGCTCCTTCCAAAGTGTTCACTGCCAAGTTACAGTCCCAATCTCGCTTCCTTGCTCCTTCCAAAGTGTTCACTGCCAAGTTACAGTCCCAATCTCGCTTCCTTGCTCCTTCCAAAGTGTTCACTGCCAAGTTAAATTCCCAGTCTCACTTCCTGGCTCCTTCCAAAGTGTTCACTGCCAAGTTAAATTCCCAATCTTACTTCCTTGCTCCTTCCAAAGTGTTCACTACCAAGTTACAGTCCCAATCTCACTTCCTTGCGCCTTCCAAAGTGTTCACTGCCAAGTTACAGTCCCAATCTCACTTCCTTGCTCCTTCCAAAGTGTTCACTGCCAAGTTACAGTCCCAGTCTCACTTCCTGGCTCCTTCCAAAGTGTTCACTACCAAGTTAAATTCCCAATCTTACTTCCTTGCTCCTTCCAAAGTGTTCACTGCCAAGTTACAGTCCCAATCTCGCTTCCTTGCTCCTTCCAAAGTGTTCACTGCCAAGTTACAGTCCCAATCTCGCTTCCTTGCTCCTTCCAAAGTGTTCACTGCCAAGTTAAATTCCCAGTCTCACTTCCTGGCTCCTTCCAAAGTGTTCACTGCCAAGTTAAATTCCCAATCTTACTTCCTTGCTCCTTCCAAAGTGTTCACTACCAAGTTACAGTCCCAATCTCACTTCCTTGCGCCTTCCAAAGTGTTCACTGCCAAGTTACAGTCCCAATCTCACTTCCTTGCTCCTTCCAAAGTGTTCACTGCCAAGTTACAGTCCCAGTCTCACTTCCTGGCTCCTTCCAAAGTGTTCACTACCAAGTTACAGTCCCAATCTCACTTCCTTGCTCCTTCCAAAGTGTTCACTGCCAAGTTACAGTCCCAATCTCACTTCCTGGCTCCTTCCAAAGTGTTCACTGCCAAGTTAAATTCCCAATCTTACTTCCTTGCTCCTTCCAAAGTGTTCACTGCCAAGTTACAGTCCCAATCTCACTTCCTTGCTCCTTCCAAAGTGTTCACTACCAAGTTAAATTCCCAATCTTACTTCCTTGCTCCTTCCAAAGTGTTCACTGCCAAGTTAAATTCCCAATCTTACTTCCTTGCTCCTTCCAAAGTGTTCACTACCAAGTTAAATTCCCAATCTTACTTCCTTGCTCCTTCCAAAGTGTTCACTGCCAAGTTACAGTCCCAATCTCACTTCCTGGCTCCTTCCAAAGTGTTCACTACCAAGTTAAATTCCCAATCTTACTTCCTTGCTCCTTCCAAAGTGTTCACTGCCAAGTTAAATTCCCAATCTTACTTCCTTGCTCCTTCCAAAGTGTTCACTACCAAGTTAAATTCCCAATCTTACTTCCTTGCTCCTTCCAAAGTGTTCACTGCCAAGTTACAGTCCCAATCTCACTTCCTGGCTCCTTCCAAAGTGTTCACTGCCAAGTTAAATTCCCAGTCTCACTTCCTTGCTCCTTCCAAAGTGTTCACTACCAAGTTAAATTCCCAATCTCACTTCCTTGCTCCTTCCAAAGTGTTCACTGCCAAGTTACAGTCCCAATCTCACTTCCTTGCTCCTTCCAAAGTGTTCACTGCCAAGTTAAATTCCCAATCTCACTTCCTTGCTCCTTCCAAAGTGTTCACTGCCAAGTTACAGTCCCAATCTCACTTCCTGGCTCCTTCCAAAGTGTTCACTGCCAAGTTAAATTCCCAGTCTCACTTCCTTGCTCCTTCCAAAGTGTTCCTTGCCAAGTTAAATTCCCAGTCTCACTTCCCGGCTCCTTCCAAAGTGTTCCTTGCCAAGTTACAGTCCCAATCTCGCTTCCCGGCTCCTTCCAAAGTGTTCACTGCCAAGTTACAGTCCCAATCTTACTTCCTTGCTCCTTCCGAAGTGTTCACTGCCAAGTTACAGTCCCAATCTCACTTCCTGGCTCCTTCCAAAGTGTTCACTGCCAAGTTACAGTCCCAATCTCACTTCCTTGCTCCTTCCAAAGTGTTCACTGCCAAGTTAAATTCCCAGTCTCACTTCCTGGCTCCTTCCAAAGTGTTCACTACCAAGTTAAATTCCCAGTCTCACTTCCTTGCTCCTTCCAAAGTGTTCACTGCCAAGTTAAATTCCCAGTCTCACTTCCTGGCTCCTTCCAAAGTGTTCACTGCCAAGTTAAATTCCCAGTCTCACTTCCTTGCTCCTTCCAAAGTGTTCACTGCCAAGTTAAATTCCCAGTCTCACTTCCTTGCTCCTTCCAAAGTGTTCACTGCCAAGTTACAGTCCCAATCTCACTTCCTGGCTCCTTCCAAAGTGTTCCTTGCCAAGTTACAGTCCCAATCTCACTTCCTGGCTCCTTCCGAAGTGTTCACTGCCAAGTTAAATTCCCAGTCTCACTTCCTGGCTCCTTCCGAAGTGTTCACTGCCAAGTTAAATTCCCAGTCTCACTTCCTGGCTCCTTCCAAAGTGTTCACTGCCAAGTTGAATTCCCAGTCTCACTTCCTGGCTCCTTCCAAAGTGTTCACTGCCAAGTTACAGTCCCAATCTCACTTCCTGGTTCCTTCCAAAGTGTTCACTGCCAAGTTACAGTCCGAATCTCACTTCCTGGCTCCTACCAAAGTGTTCACTGCCAAGTTGAATTCCCAATCTCACTTCCTGGCTCCTTCCAAAGTGTTCACTGCCAAGTTACAGTCCCAATCTCACTTCCTGGCTCCTTCCAAAGTGTTCACTGCCAAGTTACAGTCCCAATCTCACTTCCTTGCTCCTTCCAAAGTGTTCACTGCCAAGTTACAGTCCCAATCTCGCTTCCTTGCTCCTTCCAAAGTGTTCACTGCCAAGTTAAATTCCCAGTCTCACTTCCTGGCTCCTTCCAAAGTGTTCACTGCCAAGTTAAATTCCCAATCTTACTTCCTTGCTCCTTCCAAAGTGTTCACTACCAAGTTACAGTCCCAATCTCACTTCCTTGCGCCTTCCAAAGTGTTCACTGCCAAGTTACAGTCCCAATCTCACTTCCTTGCTCCTTCCAAAGTGTTCACTGCCAAGTTACAGTCCCAGTCTCACTTCCTGGCTCCTTCCAAAGTGTTCACTACCAAGTTACAGTCCCAATCTCACTTCCTTGCTCCTTCCAAAGTGTTCACTGCCAAGTTACAGTCCCAATCTCACTTCCTGGCTCCTTCCAAAGTGTTCACTGCCAAGTTAAATTCCCAATCTTACTTCCTTGCTCCTTCCAAAGTGTTCACTGCCAAGTTACAGTCCCAATCTCACTTCCTTGCTCCTTCCAAAGTGTTCACTACCAAGTTAAATTCCCAATCTTACTTCCTTGCTCCTTCCAAAGTGTTCACTGCCAAGTTAAATTCCCAATCTTACTTCCTTGCTCCTTCCAAAGTGTTCACTACCAAGTTAAATTCCCAATCTTACTTCCTTGCTCCTTCCAAAGTGTTCACTGCCAAGTTACAGTCCCAATCTCACTTCCTTGCTCCTTCCAAAGTGTTCACTGCCAAGTTACAGTCCCAATCTCACTTCCTGGCTCCTTCCAAAGTGTTCACTGCCAAGTTACAGTCCCAATCTCGCTTCCTGGCTCCTTCCAAAGTGTTCACTGCCAAGTTGAATTCCCAGTCTCACTTCCTGGCTCCTTCCAAAGTGTTCACTGCCAAGTTACAGTCCCAATCTCACTTCCTTGCTCCTTCCAAAGTGTTCACTGCCAAGTTACAGTCCCAATCTCACTTCCTTGCTCCTTCCAAAGTGTTCACTGCCAAGTTACAGTCCCAATCTCACTTCCTGGCTCCTTCCAAAGTGTTCACTGCCAAGTTACAGTCCCAATCTCGCTTCCTTGCTCCTTCCAAAGTGTTCACTACCAAGTTACAGTCCCAATCTCACTTCCTGGCTCCTTCCAAAGTGTTCACTACCAAGTTACAGTCCCAACCTCACTTCCTGGCTCCTTCCAAAGTGTTCACTACCAAGTTACAGTCCCAATCTCACTTCCTTGCTCCTTCCAAAGTGTTCACTACCAAGTTACAGTCCCAGTCTCACTTCCTGGCTCCTTCCAAAGTGTTCACTACCAAGTTACAGTCCCAATCTCACTTCCTTGCTCCTTCCAAAATGTTCACTACCAAGTTACAGTCCCAATCTCACTTCCTGGCTCCTTCCAAAGTGTTCACTGCCAAATTACAGTCCCAGTCTCACTTCCCGGCTCCTTCCAAAGTGTTCACTGCCAAGTTACAGTCCCAATCTCACTTCCTGGCTCCTTCCAAAGTGTTCACTGCCAAATTACAGTCCCAGTCTCACTTCCCGGCTCCTTCCAAAGTGTTCACTACCAAGTTACAGTCCCAATCTCACTTCCTTGCTCCTTCCAAAGTGTTCACTACCAAGTTACAGTCCCAATCTCACTTCCTGGCTCCTTCCAAAGTGTTCACTGCCAAATTACAGTCCCAGTCTCACTTCCTGGCTCCTTCCAAAGTGTTCACTGCCAAGTTACAGTCCCAATCTCACTTCCTTGCGTCTTCCAAAGTGTTCACTGCCAAGTTACAGTCCCAATCTCAGTTCCTGGCTCCTTCCAAAGTTACAGTCCCAGTCTCAGTTCAGTTCAGTAATTTATCATTGTTTCCCCACTTCACAGATGCTTGAAGCCTGTTTATTTGCCTTCAGATCTATAGCAGAGGGAGGAGAGTATGGCAGTGATGTATGTGTACTTAATTTAATGACACTTTTACCTCAGATTCCAATGTCCAATATCAGATTGGCAGCTACTGCAATGTACATGCTTGGTAAGTATTTCACATTTCTTGTAATGTTCAACTTAGATGTTCATCCTACTGTAATTGCCAGTATGTAAACAATTTAAACTTTCGTATCTGTAGAAGAGACATATTACTAGTATTGCCATGTTATTATAGAATAGTGGTTTCATAACATAACACAGTGAAAGCTAGACAATGCAGTATTTTTTATTGATACCCTTATGAAAGGTAGACAATGCAGTATTGTTTATCAGTACCCTGATGAAATCCAGACAATGCAGTATTGTTTATTGGTACCCTCATGAAATCTAGACAATGCAGTATTGTTTATTGATACCCTTATGAAAGCTAGACAATGCAGTATTGTTTGATACCCTTATGAAATCTAGACAATGCAGTATTGTTTATTGATACCCTTATGAAAGCTTGACAATGCAGTATTTTTTATTTATACCTTATGAAAGGTAGACAATGCAGTATTGTTATTGGTACCCTGATGAAAGCTAGACAATGCAGTATTGTTTATCGATATCCTGATGAAAGCTAGACAATGTAGTATTGTTTATCGATATCCTGATGAAAGCTAGACAATGCAGTATTGTTTATCGATATCCTGATGAAAGCTAGACAATGCAGTATTGTTTATTGATACCCTGATGAAAGCTATATAATGCAGTATTGTTTATTGATACCCCGATGAAAGGAAGACAGTGCAGTATTGTTTATTAGTACCCTGATGAAATCTAGACAATGCAGTATTGTTTATTGGTACCCTTATGAAAGGTAGACAATGCCGTATTGTTTAGTGATACCCTTATGAATGCAGTATTGTTTAGTGATACCCTGATGAAAGGTAGACAATGCAGTATTGTTTAGTGATACCCTGATGAAAGGTAGACAATGCAGTATTGTTTAGTGATACCCCGATGAAAGGTAGACAATGCAGTATTGTTTAGTGATACCATGATGAAAGGTAGACAATGTAGTATGTTTATCAGTACACTGAAAGGTACACAATGCATTATTGTTGATTGGTACTCTCAATGCAGTATTGTTTATTGTGCACTGTGCATTATTGTACAGTATTGTTTAGTTAACACTGGCTATCACAACTTAATACTTATTAGCTAACATGAGATAGGATGTTTTTGCTGAAAACATATTAAAGAAAACATTAAGTGTAGAGTACATATAGCAATAACATGAACAGAAGGCATAGGCTGTAAACACTGTCAAGTATGATAATAATGTGTTAGTTTGAGATTGTTTGGTCATTCTTTATATTATCAGGTGCTTATGCTGAATGGTTAGCGGACATGCCAAGTGCTCTTGGCAATGTTATACCATTATTACTGTCAGGTATACATAACACTGATCTAGCTGTGGCATCTACTATGGCACTCAAAGATATCTGTTCAGAATGTGTTCCTCATTTGACTCCTTATGCTAATGATATTCTAAGTAGTGCAGAGGCAGCTTTCCAGGGCAATGTCATGAAAGTAAGTAATTACACACCTCACCACCTTTTGAAAGGTTCAAATGACATCACCAGTTATAGTGTCAACACACATTTGTCACTCTGGCCAATATATATTATATATACAGGTAATATACACTTTGACCAATATATATTATATATACAGGTATTATATTATACCAGTATATTGATGGTGCAAATCGAGAGATCTGATTGGTCTAGACATCAAACTAGCACATCTAAAATGAGTAATAATGCATGGTTGGCATGTGTCCAAATTTTGATGTTCACTGTTGTTCGTCTACGCGAGCGTTGTAGTTGGCCGCCTGGACAATCATACTGATAGTGAACTCTGCGAATTGTCAGAGGAGGATTTTCTCAATGAGACAATATTTTATGGGAAATTACGACAGAAATTTCAAAATCAGCCGAGTTATCACGTATTTGTACAAATCATTGCCTACTAAGGTCAAGGCATGCACAGGATCAGTTCTAGTATTAGTAGTACCGTCTAGCCTCGGTTGGAGTGGAAACAAGTGAGTTGTCCTGTCTGTCATAAAAATGAAGCAAGTGTAAGAGCTTACACTAGCCGACTTACCATTAATCTAAATAAAAATTTGTCTGGAATCCTGTCCTAGAGTATCAGTCATCAATCCGAGAGGGAAAACCTCAAACCCAAAAATCTACTGACATCACTTCCAGTAATATAAATATATTTTTAATATCAACCTGCCGCCATGTTACTCCACCGAGTCACAATGTCGACCGGGCACAAAGCTTGCTGTATTCAATAAACCACTTCAAGTTTATACCTTGAGTCAAACAGGTTGTTTATTCGTTACTGTACACTTTTAATGAGCTGATCAATGTACAGATTATCCCTAGACATGACTAGCAGATAAAATAAATCCAGTCGCTGCACGACGTTCATGTCATGGTTAAGACCCAGATCAGCTGTCTTGAAAGCAGAGTTATTGTTATGCAAATTAGTCACAGGGGGGGGCGCATATCAAACTAGAAAACGTTAGTTCTTATCTTGTTTCTGAAATTTTCAATATACTGGTATAATATGATAATGATAAACCACTCCCTGGGGAAGGTAAACCACTCAGTTTTGACCAGTGAACTCAATATATGCACTCGCTATCGCGTGTGCATATATTTCGCTCACTGGTCAAAACCTCTTGGTATACCATCCCCAGGAGGTGGTTTATTGCTTAAATATACACACTCTGGCCAATATATTGTATATACAAGGATTCTAGGACAACTGCCCCCCGGACAATTGCCCCCGAAGGACAACTGCCCCCGGACAATTGCCCCCGAAGGACAACTGCCCCCGGACAATTGCCTCCGAAGGACAACTGCCCCCCGGACAATTGCCCCCGAAGGACAACTGCCCCCCGGACAATTGCCCCCCGGACAACTGCCCCCGAAGGACAACTGCCCCCAAACGAAAAAAAAACTAGTATTACAGATGTACGAGTTTGTCATTCAATATCATATACAGGTGTTGTGAGTCGTAGAGTTGAAGTATGGATAAGTATGGATAGTTCTAACGTTGCACTCTAGCACTCACACTCTCATACTCTTGTACGGAATCGTTCAGGTCCAAGTCGGGAATTAGTCACGACTGAGAAGAGATTTCGGCTTGCCAGAATCCCCTACCTGAGTGCTCGTGTGCTTCTGGATGTTTAATGCTCACTTTAAGAATACTTCCAATACAATGGAATTTACACAACCAATATTCCGAAACGTGAGCAGGCACTTAACAACGTCGTCATCAACCAAATGATTGCCGGTGAATCAGCGCAACCACAACGTCGACAGTATCAAGATTCTGCATCCAGAATCCATGCAATAGTGCAAGATTTTGAAAATCGCCACCTGCTAGATTTTCTTCGGGGAATAACCCACAATTTACAGTTTTAAACACTGGCTGATCATGATAAACCGAGCCGAGTCACCATTTACTGTCACCAAAGTCTTACGAGAATGTACATTCTGAGTCTCAATATTTTTTCTACTTTTGACTTGGGGGGGGGGGGGGGGGGGGGGGGGGGGGGGGGGCAGTAGTCCGGGGGGGGCAGTAGTCCGAGGGGCAGTTGTCCGAGGGGCAGTTGTCCGGGGGGCAATTGTCTGGGGGCAGTTGTCCTTCGGGGGCTATTGTCCGGGGGGCAGTTGTCCTTCTGGGGCAATTGTCCGGGGGCAATTGTCCAGGGGGCAGTTGTCCGGGGGGCAGTTGTCCTGTTACCATATACAAGTAATATTCACTTTCTGATCAATGTATTCTATATACAGGTAATATACACTCTCTGACCAATAGATATCATATATACAGGTGATAGATACTTTCTGACCAATATATATTATATATACAGGTAGTAGACACTCTCTGATCAATATATATTATATATCCTGGTAATAGACACTCTCTGGCCAATATATATTATATATCCAGGTAATAGACACTCTCTGGCCAATATATATTATATATCCTGGTAATAGACACTCTCTGGCCAATATATATTATATATCCAGGTAATAGACACTCTCTGGCCAATATATATTATATATACAGGTAATAGACACTATCTGACCAATACATATTATATATATAGGTAATATACACTCTCCGGCCAATATATATTATATATACAGGTAATAGACACTATCTGACCAATAGATATTATATATACATGTGATATACACTATCTGATCAATGTATTCTATATACAGGTAGAAGACACTCTGGCAAACAGGTAGTATATATACAATTAGTCGACACTCTCTGACCAATATATATTATATACAGGTAATATACACTATCTAGCCAATAGATATCATATATACAGGTGATAGACACTTTCTGACCAATGGGTATTTTATATTATCATTTTTTAACACTGTTGATGTGTCTGTCTGTCTGTCTGTCTGTCTGTCTGTCTGTCTATCTGTCTGTCTATCTGTCAGTTGTCTCCCTTGTCCCAAAAACTGCTTACACTAAAACAAATAGGCACATATACTGCATATAGGTAGGCCTTGTAATTGGTTATCTCATCCAATTATTAATTCTGATTTATTATTTTATGAACAGTCTAGAGAACTGATACGATTGATGTCTACAGTGGGCTTCACTTTATCTTCCCTATCACTGCCAGAAACTATGTCTTATTTACAAGTTCTGATTGGACCATTATTACAGCAGCTAGAAACATTGGCCAATGAACAGGTGAGTCTTATGTACAAGTTCTGATTGGAACATTATGAAAACAGATGGAAACTTGCCAATGAACAGACAGATTTTATTTTTGAGTTCAGATTGGACAATTATTACAGTAGTTAGACACATTGGCCAATGAACAGGTTTTATTAGCACAACTGAACTGATAATGTCTGTCTGTGTGTCTGTGGACAACTTAAACTCAAAAACCACCAGACTGATTGCCTTGGTGTTTGGTGAGGACATTACTTTTGGTGTCTAGATGGGAAATTGTTCAAAGCAAAATGGATCACATCACAGGTGTGTCAATTTGGTCAAAAAACTTAAACTCAAAAACTTCTGGTCAGATTGGTTTGAAATGTGATGGGGATGCATATATATTGGCCATCAGACAAGGTTAATTAGGTTGATAACTGTGTCCTGTTATTACAGCCCATCATACATTCTAATTAGGTTGATAACTGTGTCCTGGTATTACAGCCCATCATACAAGGCTAATTAGGTTGATAACTGTGTCCTGGTATTACAACCCATCATACAAGGCTAATTAGGTTGATAACTGTGTCCTGTTATTACAGCCCATCATAAATTCTAATTAGGTTGATAACTGTGTCCTGGTATTACAGCCCATCATACATTCTAATTAGGTTGATAACTGTGTCCTGGTATTACAGCCCATCAGACAAGGCTAATTAGGTTGATAACTGTGTCCTGTTATTACAGCCCATCATACAAGGCTAATTAGGTTGATAACTGTGTCCTGTTATTACAGCCCATCATACAAGGCTAATTAGGTTGATAACTGTGTCCTGTTATTACTGCCCATCATACAAGGCTAATTAGGTTGATAACTGTGTCCTGTTATTACAACCCATCAGACAAGGCTAATTAGGTTGATAACTGTGTCCTGGTATTACAGCCCATCAGACAAGGCTAATTAGGTTGATAACTGTGTCCTGTTATTACAGCCCATCAGACAAGGCTAATTAGGTTGATAACTGTGTCCTGTTATTACAGCCCATCAGACAAGGCTAATTAGGTTGATAACTGTGTTCTGTTATTACAACCCATCAGACAAGGCTAATTAGGTTGATAACTGTGTCCTGTTATTACAGCCCATCATAAATTCTAATTAGGTTGATAACTGTGTCCTGTTATTACAACCCATCATACATTCTATTTAGGTTGATAACTGTGTCCTGTTATTACAGCCCATCATACATTCTAATTAGGTTGATAACTGTGTCCTGTTATTACAACCCATCATACAAGGCTAATTAGGTTGATAACTGTGTCCTGTTATTACAACCCATCATACAAGGCTAATTAGGTTGATAACTGTGTCCTGTTATTACAACCCATCATACATTCTAATTAGGTTGATAACTGTGTCCTGTTATTACAGCCCATCATAAATTCTAATTAGGTTGATAACTGTGTCCTGTTATTACAGCCCATCAGACAAGGCTAATTAGGTTGATAACTGTGTCCTGTTATTACAACCCATCATACAAGGCTAATTAGGTTGATAACTGTGTCCTGTTATTACAGCCCATCATACAAGGCTAATTAGGTTGATAACTGTGTCCTGTTATTACAGCCCATCAGACAAGGCTAATTAGGTTGATAACTGTGTCCTGTTATTACAGCCCATCATAAATTCTAATTAGGTTGATAACTGTGTCCTGGTATTACAGCCCATCATACATTCTAATTAGGTTGATAACTGTGTCCTGTTATTACAACCCATCAGACAAGGCTAATTAGGTTGATAACTGTGTCCTGTTATTACAGCCCATCATACAAGGCTAATTAGGTTGATAACTGTGTCCTGTTATTACAGCCCATCATACATTCTAATTAGGTTGATAACTGTGTCCTGTTATTACAGCCCATCATACAAGGCTAATTAGGTTGATAACTGTGTCCTGTTATTACAGCCCATCAGACAAGGCTAATTAGGTTGATAACTGTGTCCTGTTATTACAACCCATCATACAAGGCTAATTAGGTTGATAACTGTGTCCTGTTATTACAGCCCATCAGACATTCTAATTAGGTTGATAACTGTGTCCTGTTATTACAACCCATCATACATTCTAATTAGGTTGATAACTGTGTCTTGTTATTACAGCCAATCATACATCCTAATTATGTTGATAACTGTGTCCTGTTATTACAGCCCATCAGACAAGGCTAATTAGGTTGATAACTGTGTCCTGTTATTACAGCCCATCATACAAGGCTAATTAGGTTGATAACTGTGTCCTGGTATTACAGCCCATCATACATTCTAATTAGGTTGATAACTGTGTTCTGTTATTACAGCCCATCAGACAAGACTAATTAGGTTGATAACTGTGTCCTGTTATTACAGCCCATCAGACATTCTAATTAGGTTGATAACTGTGTCCTGTTATTACAGCCCATCAGACAAGGCTAATTAGGTTGATAACTGTGTCCTATTATTACAGCCCATCATACATTCTAATTAGGTTGATAACTGTGTCCTGGTATTACAGCCCATCATACAAGGCTAATTAGGTTGATAACTGTGTCCTATTATTACAGCCCATCATACATTCTAATTAGGTTGATAACTGTGTCCTGGTATTACAGCCCATCATACAAGGCTAATTAGGTTGATAACTGTGTCCTGTTATTACAGCCCATCATACATTCTAATTAGGTTGATAACTGTGTCCTGTTATTACAGCCCATCATACAAGGCTAATTAGGTTGATAACTGTGTCCTGTTATTACAGCCCATCATACATTCTAATTAGGTTGATAACTGTGTCCTGGTATTACAGCCCATCATACAAGGCTAATTAGGTTGATAACTGTGTCCTGTTATTACAGCCCATCATACATTCTAATTAGGTTGATAACTGTGTCCTGTTATTACAGCCCATCATACAAGGCTAATTAGGTTGATAACTGTGTCCTGTTATTACAGCCCATCATACATTCTAATTAGGTTGATAACTGTGTCCTGGTATTACAGCCCATCATACAAGGCTAATTAGGTTGATAACTGTGTCCTGTTATTACAGCCCATCATACATTCTAATTAGGTTGATAACTGTGTCCTGTTATTACAGCCCATCATACAAGGCTAATTAGGTTGATAACTGTGTCCTGTTATTACAACCAATCAGACAAGACTAATTAGGTTGATAACTGTGTCCTGTTATTACAACCCATCATACAAGGCTAATTAGGTTGATAACTGTGTTCTGTTATTACAGCCCATCATACAAGGCTAATTAGGTTGATAACTGTGTCCTGTTATTACAGCCCATCAGACAAGGCTAATTAGGTTGATAACTGTGTCCTGTTATTACAGCCCATCATACAAGGCTAATTAGGTTGATAACTGTGTCCTGTTATTACAGCCCATCAGACAAGGCTAATTAGGTTGATAACTGTGTCCTGTTATTACAGCCCATCATACAAGGCTAATTAGGTTGATAACTGTGTCCTGTTATTACAACCCATCAGACAAGGCTAATTAGGTTGATAACTGTGTCCTGTTATTACAGCCCATCATACAAGGCTAATTAGGTTGATAACTGTGTCCTGTTATTACAACCCATCAGACAAGACTAATTAGGTTGATAACTGTGTCCTGGTATTACAGCCCATCATACAAGGCTAATTAGGTTGATAACTGTGTCCTGTTATTACAGCCCATCATAAATTCTAATTAGGTTGATAACTGTGTCCTGGTATTACAGCCCATCATACATTCTAATTAGGTTGATAACTGTGTCCTGTTATTACAACCCATCAGACAAGACTAATTAGGTTGATAACTGTGTCCTGGTATTACAGCCCATCATACAAGGCTAATTAGGTTGATAACTGTGTCCTGGTATTACAGCCCATCATACAAGGCTAATTAGGTTGATAACTGTATCCTGGTATTACAGCCCATCATACAAGGCTAATTAGGTTGATAATTGTGTCCTGGTATTACAGCCCATCAGACAAGGCTAATTAGGTTGATAACTGTGTCCTGTTATTACAGCCCATCATACATTCTAATTAGGTTGATAACTGTGTCCTGTTATTACAGCCCATCATACATTCTAATTAGGTTGATAACTGTGTCCTGTTATTACAACCCATCAGACAAGACTAATTAGGTTGATAACTGTGTCC
Source organism: Glandiceps talaboti (assembly GCF_964340395.1). Lineage (NCBI taxonomy): Eukaryota > Metazoa > Hemichordata > Enteropneusta > Spengelidae > Glandiceps > Glandiceps talaboti. The sequence continues at coordinate 2,999,959 of NC_135554.1, forward strand.
TGTTATTACAGCCCATCAGACAAGGCTAATTAGGTTGATAACTGTGTCCTGTTATTACAGCCAATCATAAATTCTAATTAGGTTGATAACTGTGTCCTGTTATTACAGCCCATCATACATTCTAATTAGGTTGATAACTGTGTCCTGTTATTACAACCCATCAGACAAGACTAATTAGGTTGATAACTGTGTCCTGGTATTACAGCCCATCAGACAAGGCTAATTAGGTTGATAACTGTGTCCTGTTATTACAGCCCATCAGACAAGGCTAATTAGGTTGATAACTGTGTCCTGTTATTACAGCCAATCATAAATTCTAATTAGGTTGATAACTGTGTCCTGTTATTACAGCCCATCATACATTCTAATTAGGTTGATAACTGTGTCCTGTTATTACAGCCCATCAGACAAGGCTAATTAGGTTGATAACTGTGTCCTGTTATTACAGCCCATCATACAAGGCTAATTAGGTTGATAACTGTGTCCTGTTATTACAGCCCATCAGACAAGGCTAATTAGGTTGATAACTGTGTCCTGTTATTACAACCCATCATAGAAGGCTAATTAGGTTGATAACTGTGTCCTGTTATTACAGCCCATCATAAATTCTAATTAGGTTGATAACTGTGTCCTGTTATTACATCCCATCATACATTCTAATTAGGTTGATAACTGTGTCCTGTTATTACAACCCATCATACATTCTAATTAGGTTGATAACTGTGTCCTGTTATTACAGCCCATCATACAAGGCTAATTAGGTTGATAACTGTGTCCTGTTATTACAGCCCATCATACAAGGCTAATTAGGTTGATAACTGTGTCCTGTTATTACAACCCATCAGACAAGGCTAATTAGGTTGATAACTGTGTCCTGTTATTACAGCCCATCAGACAAGGCTAATTAGGTTGATAACTGTGTCCTGTTATTACAACCCATCAGACAAGGCTAATTAGGTTGATAACTGTGTCCTGTTATTACAACCCATCAGACAAGGCTAATTAGGTTGATAACTGTGTCCTGTTATTACAGCCCATCAGACAAGGCTAATTAGGTTGATAACTGTGTCCTGTTATTACAGCCCATCATACAAGGCTAATTAGGTTGATAACTGTGTTCTGTTATTACAGCCCATCATACAAGGCTAATTAGGTTGATAACTGTGTCCTGTTATTACAGCCCATCAGACAAGGCTAATTAGGTTGATAACTGTGTCCTGTTATTACAGCCCATCATACAAGGCTAATTAGGTTGATAACTGTGTCCTGTTATTACAGCCCATCATAAATTCTAATTAGGTTGATAACTGTGTCCTGTTATTACAGCCCATCAGACAAGGCTAATTAGGTTGATAACTGTGTCCTGTTATTACAGCCCATCATACAAGGCTAATTAGGTTGATAACTGTGTCCTGTTATTACAACCCATCAGACAAGACTAATTAGGTTGATAACTGTGTCCTGGTATTACAGCCCATCATACAAGGCTAATTAGGTTGATAACTGTGTCCTGTTATTACAGCCCATCATAAATTCTAATTAGGTTGATAACTGTGTCCTGGTATTACAGCCCATCATACAAGGCTAATTAGGTTGATAACTGTGTCCTGTTATTACAACCCATCAGACAAGACTAATTAGGTTGATAACTGTGTCCTGGTATTACAGCCCATCATACAAGGCTAATTAGGTTGATAACTGTGTCCTGTTATTACAGCCCATCATACATTCTAATTAGGTTGATAACTGTGTCCTGTTATTACAGCCCATCATACATTCTAATTAGGTTGATAACTGTGTCCTGTTATTACAACCCATCAGACAAGACTAATTAGGTTGATAACTGTGTCCTGGTATTACAGCCCATCATACAAGGCTAATTAGGTTGATAACTATGTCCTGTTATTACAGCCCATCAGACAAGGCTAATTAGGTTGATAACTGTGTCCTGTTATTACAGCCCATCATACATTCTAATTAGGTTGATAACTGTGTCCTGTTATTACAGCCCATCAGACAAGGCTAATTAGGTTGATAACTGTGTCCTGTTATTACAGCCCATCAGACAAGGCTAATTAGGTTGATAACTGTGTCCTGTTATTACAGCCCATCATAAATTCTAATTAGGTTGATAACTGTGTCCTGTTATTACAGCCCATCATACATTCTAATTAGGTTGATAACTGTGTCCTGTTATTACAGCCCATCAGACAAGGCTAATTAGGTTGATAACTGTGTCCTGTTATTACAGCCCATCATACAAGGCTAATTAGGTTGATAACTGTGTCCTGGTATTACAGCCCATCATACATTCTAATTAGGTTGATAACTGTGTCCTGGTATTACAACCCATCAGACAAGGCTAATTAGGTTGATAACTGTGTCCTGTTATTACAGCCCATCATACAAGGCTAATTAGGTTGATAACTGTGTCCTGTTATTACAGCCCATCATACAAGGCTAATTAGGTTGATAACTGTGTCCTGTTATTACAGCCCATCATACAAGGCTAATTAGGTTGATAACTGTGTCCTGTTATTACAGCCCATCATACAAGGTTAATTAGGTTGATAACTGTGTCCTGCTATTACAACCCACCAGACAAGGCTAATTAGGTTGATAACTGTGTCCTGTTATTACAGCCCATCAGACAAGGCTAATTAGGTTGATAACTGTGTCCTGGTATTACAGCCCATCATACATTCTAATTAGGTTGATAACTGTGTCCTGTTATTACAGCCCATCATACATTCTAATTAGGTTGATAACTGTGTCCTGTTATTACAACCCATCATACATTCTAATTAGGTTGATAACTGTGTCCTGTTATTACAGCCCATCATAAATTCTAATTAGGTTGATAACTGTGTCCTGTTATTACAGCCCATCATACAAGGCTAATTAGGTTGATAACTGTGTCCTGTTATTACAACCCATCAGACAAGGCTAAGTAGGTTGATAACTGTGTCCTGTTATTACAACCCATCATACAAGGCTAATTAGGTTGATAACTGTGTCCTGTTATTACAGCCCATCATACAAGGCTAATTAGGTTGATAACTGTGTCCTGTTATTACAACCCATCAGACAAGGCTAATTAGGTTGATAACTGTGTCCTGTTATTACAACCCATCAGACAAGGCTAATTAATTTGATAACTTTATCCCATTATTGCAGCCATCAGCAAACAGTAAGTCTGGTATCCAAATGCGTATCAGTATGCTGGCAATGTTGTTTTCAACACTGGACTTCAAAAGACAGGATGAAACTGAAGAACAGAAGAAAAGAGCGCCCTCACAGGCCAGTGAACCACAACCAGTACTGTTAGTTCTCAGACAAGCATTTCCTATAATTCATAAGATCTTAAGTCAGTGGCTATCAGATGTTGGTATTGTTGAGGTAAGTCAAAATCATCCACTGCAGGTTTTTATTAGCACAACTGAACTTCTTAGGTTCAGTAGTACTATAGGCATGGCAAAGTGTCTGTCTGTCTATGTGTGTGTGTGTGTGTGTGTGTGTGTGTGTGTGTGTGTGTGTGTGTGTGTGTGTGTGTGTGTGTGTGTGTGTGTGTGTGTGTGTGTGTGTGTGTGTGTGTGTGTGTGTGTGTGTGTGTGTGTGTGTGTGTGTGTTTCAAACAACTTAAAGTAAAGAACCACTTAACCAATTGCCATGATATTTGGTGGGTATACTACTGTTGGTGTCTAGTTGGGAAATTGTTCAAATCAAATTAGTACTGGTGACACTGTTATTCATGCAACACAGAATACTGAGTTCCGATAAACTTGACCATTTTGCGGTGTTAGCTGACTCTACACCATCTAGATGTAGTATATTGATTCATAAAGCCCAAGTGTAAGTAACTGCGTAACATGTTGCAGAAATCTCAACATTTACTCACAGAAAATTTGACAGAATCTTTCACAGATTTATCTCTACCCAGGGTACCAAATGCCTGATTAGCATTCAAGTTCAAGTACACTGTCACCAGGACTAATTTGAATAATTCATTCTACTTCACACCACTGCCCATATCATTATCACTACACCCAAATGCAGTGACTGTGACAAAACCAAAGATGTGAGTTTCACTGAAGGTAATCTCTATTTTATAAAAAGTGCAACGACAAACCATCATTGTAAATCACAGCCTCTTTTACAGCACCATCCAAGTCGTTGTCCTAGTGGTTATCCTAGTGGTTATCCTAGTGGTTTTAAATGAGACTAGTAACTTTTACACAGATCTTTTGAATCGCTCGTTCTCATTCACTCAGTGTATATGTGTACATAAAGTAAATGATGTCATGTATGTGTACATATAGTAAATGATGTCATGTATGTGTACATATAGTAAATGATGTCATATATGTGTACATATAGTAAATGATGTCATATATGTGTACATATAGTAAATGATGACATTGATGTGTACATATAGTAAATGATGTCATATATGTGTACATATAGTAAATGATGTCATATATGTGTACATATAGTAAATGATGTCATGTATGTGTACATATAGTAAATGATGTCATATATGTGTACATATAGTAAATGATGTCATATATGTGTACATATAGCAAATGATGTCATATATGTGTACATATAGTAAATGATGTCATATATGTGTACATATAGTAAATGATGTCATATATGTGTACATATAGTAAATGATGTCATATATGTGTACATATAGTAAATGATGTCATATATGTTTGAATACTACAGTGAAGTTCTGCAATAAAGTTTGGATTAGCTTTATTTACCATATTTCACATCTCTTCTGCAATAAGGTTTTGATTACAAACCATATTTCACATCTATTTTGCAATTAGGTTTTCATTACAAACCATATTTCACATCTATTTTGCAATAAGGTTTTGATTACAAACCATATTTCACATCTATTTTGCAATAAGGTTTTGATTACAAACCATATTTCACATCTCTTCTGCAATAAGGTTTTGATTACAAAACCATATTTCACATCTATTTTGCAATAAGGTTTTGATTACAAACCATATTTCACATCTATTTTGCAATAAGGTTTTGATTACAAACCATATTTCACATCTACTCTTACTCTGTCCTTTATATTCTATTTTGTGTAGACCTAATGAAGGCAAATAACAATTTACCCCTTAAAGTGATTTATGCCTTAAAGTCAAACCTAGCCCCAAACCCCACCTCCACTCCCTCTTCAGCAGATTTATCACTCATAGAAATGTACACCGGACATAGAACTACTTGAGTGCAAGTAAAGGCTTACTAGCACATAAAGCAGCCCTCCTTTGTAACTACAACAATACAAAGCTGGTTGTGACATCTATTTGTAAATATAAAGCCATCTTATTAGTATTTCTTAACAGACTAATTACTGCTTGGGGGTGAAGAAAACATTGGGACTTTCATTTCATCAAAGTTACCACAAATAAAGAAATGAGATGTTTAAAAGTGACTAAATGTACCCAATGACTTCATGTGTAAATGTCTATATTTGTACCTTTACATATAGAGCCATATCATGTGTAAATGTCTATATTTGTACCTTTGCATATAGAGCCATATCATGTGTAAATGTCTATATTTGTACCTTTACATATAGAGCCATATCATGTGTAAATGTCTATATTTGTACCTTTACATATAGAGCCATATCATGTGTGAATGTCTATATTTGTACAAAGCATATAGAGCCATATCGTGTGTGAATGTCTATATTTGTACAAAGCATATAGAGCCATATCATGTGTAAATGTCTATATTTGTACCTTTACATATAGAGCCATATCATGTGTAAATGTCTATATTTGTACAAAGCATATAGAGCCATATCGTGTGTGAATGTCTATATTTGTACAAAGCATATAGAGCCATATCATGTGTAAATGTCTATATTTGTACAAAGCATATAGAGCCATATCATGTGTGAATGTCTATATTTGTACAAAGCATATAGAGCCATATCATGTGTGAATGTCTATATTTGTACAAAGCATATAGAGCCATATCATGTGTAAATGTCTATATTTGTACCTTTACATATAGAGCCATATCATGTGTGAATGTCTATATTTGTACAAAGCATATAGAGCCATATCATGTGTGAATGTCTATATTTGTACCTTTGCATATAGAGCCATATCATGTGTAAATGTCTATATTTGTACCTTTACATATAGAGCCATATCGTGTGTGAATGTCTATATTTGTACAAAGCATATAGAGCCATATCATGTGTGAATGTCTATATTTGTACCTTTACATATAGAGCCATATCATGTGTGAATGTCTATATTTGTACCTTTGCATATAGAGCCATATCATGTGTGAATGTCTATATTTGTACCTTTACATATAGAGCCATATCATGTGTGAATGTCTATATTTGTACAAAGCATATAGAGCCATATCATGTGTGAATGTCTATATTTGTACCTTTGCATATAGAGCCATATCATGTGTGAATGTCTATATTTGTACAAAGCATATAGAGCCATATCGTGTGTGAATGTCTATATTTGTACAAAGCATATAGAGCCATATCATGTGTGAATGTCTATATTTGTACAAAGCATATAGAGCCATACCATGTGTAAATGTCTATATTTGTACAAAGCATATAGAGCCATATCATGTGTAAATGTCTATATTTGTACAAAGCATATAGAGCCATATCATGTGTGAATGTCTATATTTGTACCTTTGTATATGGAGCCATATCATGTGTAAATGTCTATATTTGTACAAAGCATATAGAGCCATATCATGTGTGAATGTCTATATTTGTACAAAGCATAAAGAGCCATATCATGTGTAAATGTCTATATTTGTACAAAGCATATAGAGCCATATCATGTGTGAATGTCTATATTTGTACAAAGCATATAGAGCCATATCATGTGTAAATGTCTATATTTGTACAAAGCATATAGAGCCATATCGTGTGTGAATGTCTATATTTGTACAAAGCATATAGAGCCATATCATGTGTGAATGTCTATATTTGTACCTTTGTATATGGAGCCATACCATGTGTAAATGTCTATATTTGTACAAAGCATATAGAGCCATATCATGTGTGAATGTCTATATTTGTACCTTTACATATAGAGCCATATCGTGTGTGAATGTCTATATTTGTACAAAGCATATAGAGCCATATCATGTGTGAATGTCTATATTTGTACCTTTACATATAGAGCCATATCATGTGTGAATGTCTATATTTGTACCTTTGCATATAGAGCCATATCATGTGTGAATGTCTATATTTGTACCTTTACATATAGAGCCATATCATGTGTGAATGTCTATATTTGTACAAAGCATATAGAGCCATATCATGTGTGAATGTCTATATTTGTACCTTTGCATATAGAGCCATATCATGTGTGAATGTCTATATTTGTACAAAGCATATAGAGCCATATCGTGTGTGAATGTCTATATTTGTACAAAGCATATAGAGCCATATCATGTGTGAATGTCTATATTTGTACAAAGCATATAGAGCCATACCATGTGTAAATGTCTATATTTGTACAAAGCATATAGAGCCATATCATGTGTAAATGTCTATATTTGTACAAAGCATATAGAGCCATATCATGTGTGAATGTCTATATTTGTACCTTTGTATATGGAGCCATATCATGTGTAAATGTCTATATTTGTACAAAGCATATAGAGCCATATCATGTGTGAATGTCTATATTTGTACAAAGCATAAAGAGCCATATCATGTGTAAATGTCTATATTTGTACAAAGCATATAGAGCCATATCATGTGTGAATGTCTATATTTGTACAAAGCATATAGAGCCATATCATGTGTAAATGTCTATATTTGTACAAAGCATATAGAGCCATATCGTGTGTGAATGTCTATATTTGTACAAAGCATATAGAGCCATACCATGTGTAAATGTCTATATTTGTACAAAGCATATAGAGCCATACCATGTGTAAATGTCTATATTTGTACAAAGCATATAGAGCCATATCATGTGTGAATGTCTATATTTGTACCTTTGTATATGGAGCCATACCATGTGTAAATGTCTATATTTGTACAAAGCATATAGAGCCATATCATGTGTGAATGTCTATATTTGTACCTTTGCATATAGAGCCATATCATGTGTGAATGTCTATATTTGTACCTTTGCATATAGAGCCATACCATGTGTAAATGTCTATATTTGTACAAAGCATATAGAGCCATATCATGTGTGAATGTCTATATTTGTACAAAGCATATAGAGCCATACCATGTGTAAATGTCTATATTTGTACAAAGCATATAGAGCCATATCATGTGTAAATGTCTATATTTGTACAAAGCATATAGAGCCATATCATGTGTGAATGTCTATATTTGTACAAAGCATATAGAGCCATATCATGTGTAAATGTCTATATTTGTACAAAGCATATAGAGCCATATCATGTGTGAATGTCTATATTTGTACAAAGCATATAGAGCCATATCATGTGTGAATGTCTATATTTGTACAAAGCATATAGAGCCATATCATGTGTAAATGTCTATATTTGTACAAAGCATATAGAGCCATATCATGTGTGAATGTCTATATTTGTACAAAGCATATAGAGCCATATCATGTGTAAATGTCTATATTTGTACAAAGCATATAGAGCCATATCATGTGTGAATGTCTATATTTGTACAAAGCATATAGAGCCATATCATGTGTGAATGTCTATATTTGTACCTTAGTATATAGAGCCATATCATGTGTGAATGTCTATATTTGTACAAAGCATATAGAGCCATATCATGTGTGAATGTCTATATTTGTACAAAGCATAAAGAGCCATATCATGTGTGAATGTCTATATTTGTACAAAGCATAAAGAGCCATACCATGTGTAAATGTCTATATTTGTACAAAGCATATAGAGCCATATCATGTGTGACTGTCTATATTTGTACAAAGCATAAAGAGCCATATCATGTGTGAATGTCTATATTTGTACAAAGCATATAGAGCCATATCATGTGTGACTGTCTATATTTGTACCTTAGTATATAGAGCCATATCATGTGTGAATGTCTATATTTGTACAAAGCATATAGAGCCATATCATGTGTGAATGTCTATATTTGTACAAAGCATATAGAGCCATATCATGTGTAAATGTCTATATTTGTACAAAGGATATGGAACCATATCATGTGTGAAGTGTAGTTCAAAATCTAACTTGAAATTGTCTCTTTTTTTCAGGCTGTTTGTGAGATGTTAAAGAAAGCACTAAGAACACTTCTAGATGACATAGCACCTCTTGTCCCACAGTTATCACAGGTTTTAATACAAATCTACTCTGTTATTCCACAAGCATCAATATTAGATTTATCTAAAATGGTAAGTCAAACCAGTTGAATCCAGATCAAACTTACCATACACATAGTTTATTTTAATTGATCATATCATATTAACATGTTGGGAAGCAAACACTTGTCCAGCGGTCAATCGTCGAGATATTTACATTGGAAAATACTCCAACATATATTGTATGCCACCAGAGCTCCTATTAACTGATGGTAGGTAGAGCTTTCCCTGTACCATCTTTGTAATTGTGATTTCTGACAGGGGCTATACTACATTGGGTTCAATCTATCTGTACATGCTGATAACTGTGACATGCAATAGGCATGGCTAAGTGTGAGTGTGTGTGTGTGTGTGTGTGTGTGTGTGTGTGTGTGTGTGTGTGTGTGTGTGTGTGTGTGTGTGTGTGTGTGTGTGTGTGTGTGTGTGTGTGTGTGTGTGTGTGTGTGTGTGTGTGTGTGTGTGTGTGTGTGTGTGTGTGTGTGTGTGTGTGTGTAAACCCGCTGGACCAATGATCTTACCACTGCACCACTGGTGTGTGTTTTGGGTAAAAAAAATATGATTTTTGGTCAAAAATTTAAACTCCAAAACTACTGGGCAGAGCAGTCTGAAATTTGGTGGGAATGTTCTTAGGGGAGTTTAGATTAAAAATTGTTCATGATATCATGAGCCCATCAGCGATATGCAAA